>NC_056735.1:367991846-368135158 GCF_019279795.1 Protopterus annectens
GAGCTGAAATGGCTGAGGTGTGAATTCTGATGGAGGAAAACGAAAGGCCCTTGTGAAGCATCTCAATTAAGTACTGAAGAATCTGAGGTAAGTTGGGTGCTGCTGCGCTCATTCATTGAGATTGGTTCCAGGCACAGAATCTTTACCATTTTTCAGCATAACATTTTCTAGTACTAGGCCTCCTTGCCTCTAAAATGATATCCATCACTTGTTTACTGAGGGATGGTAAAGGAGAGGTTAGGTAATTAGCCAGGCTGCAAGGTTTAGGGTTTGAAGCTGAGGGTGCAGAATCTGGTTCTCCTGCTGAGACAACAGGGTAGGAGTCTGAAGCAGGTGCCATGCAGCCAATAGTGACACTGGGCAAGAGGGGGTACACCAGTGTTGGCATTACCAGTCTGGTGCAATCAATATCGTCCTTCGTTTGCCCTGCTTGATATTTAGTAGCACTTCAGAGAAGAGAGGCAGAGGAGGAAAGGCATAAACTGATTGGATGCTCTTTCCCTCAGTTGGAAAACCTCTTTCAGAGCATGTTTGTGGGGAGTCATTATGCAAAAATTGTCCAACTGGTAGTTCTGGTGGGAGGCAAACAGGTCTATATTTGGGCTCCTCCATTTGTATTTCAACATGTTGAAAATCTTCGGCTTCCAGTTTCCACTCGCGTGGGTCCATGAGGTTTCTGCTTAGTCCTTCTGCCAGTGTATTTAGTTTTCCTGGCAGGAATTGAGCCTGTAGATGCACTTAGTAGCTCAAGGCTGTGTTCCACAGTGCCATGGCTAGTCTGCAGAGGGGTTAACAATGGGTACCCCCCTGCTTGTTTATGTACCACATAACAGTGGTGGTGTCCGTCTTTACCATTAATTGTCCTGGAAGAATGTGGTCCTTGAAGGCTCAGAGCATTCTGTACAGCTAACATTTCTTTTTGATTGATATGCAGGTGCATTTGACTTGGGTTGCATTTGTCCTGAATGCACTTCCCTGCCAGGTGAGCCCCCCATGCATAGTCTGATGAGTCTGTTAGGGTTTGGGCGACAGGGGTTAGAGTGTATGGTAGTCCCTTGTTTTGATGGAAGGCCTCTGACCACCAAAGGAACTCTTAACTGTAGGAAAGGTATGACAGGAATCATTGCTTCTAAATCCTGAGAAAGTTGACACCATAGGCTTTTTAGATACCACTGTAGTTTCTCCATATGCAGTCTTGCATATGGAATTAAAAGAATGCAGGAGGCCATGAACCTCAAGGCTTGCAGTACTTGCCTTGCAGATAGCAGGGTTTTTGTGGCCACTAGTTTGAAGTAGGTTGTCAAATGAATTTGTTTCTCTGGCGAGGAAAGCCATCTGGAAAGTTGTAGTCAAGCTTGCTAACAGGAATATAATTTGTTGACAGGGTACCAGATGCAATTTATTTTCGTTTATGGTGTACCCCAGAAAAGTTACCACCCTTTGTACATAAGCCAGATGATTCAAAAGTATGTCCTGGCTTTCTGCCTGAATTAGACAATCATCCAGATATGGGTATAAATGAATATTTCTTAGCCTGCAAAATGCAATGACTGGAGCTCGGTGCTTTGTGAATACCCTGGGCGCAGTAGATAAGCCACGGGCAGTGCAGAGAACTGACAGTGCATGTAGCCTGCTTTGAAGCATAGGTATCTTCTGCAAGATTCCCTGATTGGGATGTGCAGGTATGCTTCCCTTAAATCGAATGATGCCAACCAGGCATCTTTGCCTAGTATAGGAAGCAACTGGTGAAGAGTTAGCATCTTGAATTTTTGAATCACCAAAAAAGTGTTTAAGGTAGACAGGTCCAGGATAGGACGCCATGAGTTGTCTTTTCTGGGTACCAGGAAGTCTTGAGTAGAAACCTTGTCCCTTTTCCTCTTCTGGTACAGTTTGAATAGCCTTTTTGCTTAAGACAGAGTAATTGCTTTTAAGTCTCTGCCCACTGATTTGGGGGTAGATCTGGCCAACTGTTTGGGGTTGGTAACGTGTGGAAGTGAAATCTGTATTACTTGGGAAACTACATTTAAAACCCATTGGTCCTGGGTAATGAGTTCCCAGTTTTTTGCATGTAGAGCAGCCTTTCTCCAAAAAGGGGCAGTCAGTTGGGAAGTGCTTGGAAGTTTTAAAGTTAAGTCATTGAGACAGTTTACCACAGGGGGGAAGTTTTACTACTCCCAGATTTGGAAGTGGGTGCCCCCCACTGTTCAGTACTGTGCATACCCTGGGACTGAAGCCTGGGAGGTGTTCTGCTGCCTCTGGGTTTGGACTGAATACCTGGAAGAGGCAGGAAAGGGTCAATGCCTTCTAAATCTTGGAGGTTGCACTTGTATGAAAGCTTTAACAGTTTGCATAAATTTAGCTTTTTCCTCCATCTTTTTAAGAAATTCTTCTGCCTTGTTGCCAAACAGGCGGTCCTGATTTAAGGGAGCATCCAGTAATTTAACTTTATCATGATCTGGCAAGGATTGCTCCTTAAGCCAAGCATGCCTTCCAAGTACAGACCCAGTGACAGCAGCCTTGCAAGATGCCTCTAGTGAATCAAAACCAAATTGAAAAGTATGTTTTCCAACCTGTTAAGCAGAATGTATTAAATCCTGTAAATCCTTATTTTCAGAACAATCAGGAATCAACATTTTCTGTTTCAGCAATCCAACAATATGCTTTTGATATTTTACCATATGAAACTGGCAGTTTAAGGCCCTAATGGCCAAAGTTGCATAAGTATATACCTTCTTATCCCATCTATCCAGCGCTCTGGAGTCCATCAGAGGGGGTAGGATTTTTGGCAGTAGTAGCTTTAATGCCCTTGGGTCCCTGTGAAATGGTGTCAGGATCCGCAGTAGGATATTTGAAAAGGAACTTGTGAGAGTCAGGAACCCTGTAATATCCATCAGGTTTTCTGGCAGCAGGAGGTAGAGTCAGGGGCCAAGCTAGATTCCGAAAAGGCATTATCAACAATGTCTTGTTCAGGAGGGATAGCTAAAGGCCTGTGCTGGGGCGGAAGAAAGAAATCCCTAAGCCTCTTTTTAGAATCATAGTAATCCTGACTTTCCCAACGAAAATGCTCTTTAAGAGTATGCAAGGTTTCACCAAAAGAGAAATCCTGTGGGGTGAAGCAGAGGGAATAGAGTCCTCAGCATCAGAATCCTCATAGGTAGATAAGGGGTAAAATCCTGGTCATCAGAGGAAACAGAAATTTAAGAATCCTGTTCATTATTATCACAAGCAAACTCAGTCCTAGGTCTCAGAGGGGGGAAGGGTGGTTTCCCCTGATTAAAGTAATAAGGTCTTCAGCCATTTTTATCTGTTTTTTAGGCATAGAGGCCTGACCATGCAGTCTGGGCATCTGTTTTCTAGGCATGGATCGAGTCTTAAGCCTTGAAGATGGCGTCTGATATGCAAGTCGGTAGGCATGAATACACCCTCAGAAGCCGGTGCCTGCAGAGCAGCTCCTAACCCATCCAAGGTAAAGACATCCGCAGGGTCCACAGTTGAAGCATCTCGTGGCATACCGGACTCCGAATGGGTGTCAGTAGAGGCCTGCGAATCTGAAGTGGAGGGTACCAGGGGCTGCAAAAGCACCCGAGTACCAGCGAACTGGCCACTGGCTTAGGAGAAGCGTCGTCGGTAGATTCGGACCTAGGCGGCCTATCTTTGCGTTTTTTTTTTTTTGGAATGTCGGTAGTTGGATGGCTTACTGAAGACATATCTGGATAATTCAACAGAGCACTAAAATATTTAGACGTGAAATATACAGACGGATAGTTGGTTGTTTAAATAAAGCACAAAACCGACAGCGAGGTACGTCGTGGTCAGGGCCTAGGCAAGGAATACAGTACGAATGATAATCTTTATGAAGTATTTGCTTTCCACAAGAAATGCAATTATTTACTTTTACTGACATCGGTTTAGAGCAAGTTAAAGTTTCCCCAATGGGGTACTTAGCTTTAGTTGAAGACTTCGGTTCTGAAACTCGAAAAAGAAAATCTCACGAGATGGCCAACCGGCACTTGCGAACTGCTTCTGCTTCAGGCACCGCACGGCAAGAAAGACTGATGTAATGGCATCACCTGCATGTTTTATACCCCTGACTACATCACGGAAGAAGAGACAGCAACTGACGCAGGACCCAAGACTTTGTTAATCAGGCCGACTGAGGGCTACTGCAACCAGATAACCCAAATGTGATGACTGCAACAGTGAAACACGAAGAAAGTACAGTTTTGTACCTACCATAAATGTAGATTTCCGATAGGAATGCATCTGCAGTCCTTACAAATGGGTTGTCCTGTCGTCAGGCAGCCCTTCGGACGGCCGGATTCCAAAGTCTGGATCTGGCCTCGGCTGGTGTCGCACTTCACCCGACGTCATAGCTGCAGTTATTCCGGTATAAAGGCATCAGCCAACGCCATCTTCCTCAGTGTTTCTTGCCCCAGATGCCAGGTGCCCTCTAGGAAGGCTAAATTTGGATAAATGCCAATGATTCCAAATAGTAGAGAGCAAACACAAAAAATAAGCATGTATGTACATATATACAAACAAATACACCATAATAGATTCCCCCAGCTAGCTATAAGATGGGCAAATACCCTAGGAGTACCACAGAGGGGAAAGGTGGGAGGGTAATCCTGACTGCAGATGCATTCCTATCGGACATCTACATTTATGGTAGGTACAAAACTGTACTATGTCCTTCAAGGATGCATCTGCAGTCCTTACAAATGGGTAGAATACCATAGCCAAACTGGGGGAGGAGGAAAAAGGAAGTTATGGTGTAGTTAAGATCCCCTGCAAAACAGCAGTGGCAAAACCTGCTCGGGATCTAGAGAATAAAGGTAAATTATAATGCTTGGCAAATGTATGCACGGAGCTCCAAGTAGCAGCCTCTAAAATGTCCTTGGTAGCCACTCCTCGTAGGAAAGCTGTGGTAGTGGCTGTAGCCCTTGTAGAGTGAGGCCTGATGTTTTCTGGAGTTTTCTTTCCATGGTAGGAGTAACAAAATCTGATACAATTTCCTATCCACTTGGAAATAGTCTGTTTTGAAATTGCTTTTCCTTCCATTCCTGTTGCATATGCTACCAGAAGCTGGTCAGTTTTTCTATTGCCCTTGGTCCTGTCCAGGTAGTAGCGTAATTGTCTATGTACATCCAAGGTATGCAACAGTCTTTCTCCCCTGTTCTGTGGGTTGGGGAAGAATGTAGGTAGGTGGATAGCCTGATTTAAAGATACTCTGGAGACCACCTTAGGCATAAAAGTAGGATTTGTTCTCATGGACACTATCTTGATGGAAGATCAGGAAGGGTTGTACTGCCATTAATGCCTGTAGCTCAGATACCCTTCTTGCTGAAGTGATTGCCAGTAGGAAAGCAGTTTTCCATGATAAGTATTGTAATTCTGCTGTTGCTGCTGGTTCGAAAGGAGGGAGTGTCAAATTTTCTAGCACAAAGTTCAAGTCCCATGCTGGTAATGGTGGTTTCCTAGGAGGTTTTACATTTTTAATTCCTCTGAGAAACTGCCTGAGTAGAGGATGTGAGAAGACTGGAGGATCCAAGTCGTATTCTGCTGAAATAGCTGATGCATGAATCTTAATGGAAGAATAGGACAGGCCTTTGTGAAAGAGCTCTGCCAAGTATTCCAGGATGTTGGCTATGTTTACCAGTGACACATCTTCTCCTTTTGTAGTACTCCAAATGAGGTATCTTTTCCATTTTGCCGAATAATTTTTCCTTGTTGAGGGTCTGCGAGCCTCCAGGATAATGTCTTTAACCCTTTGGGATAAATTTGGGTTAATTGGCCTTATGCAATGTTCCAGGCAGTCAGCTGCAGCGTTTTCAGGTTTGGATGCAGGATGTTGTAGTTGTTCTGTGTTAACAGCAATGGAACCAGGGGTAAGGGCCACATTTGTTCCCGAGACATGCTCCTCAGTAATGAGTACCAATGTTGTCTTGGCCAGTCTGGAGCTATCAGAATGATCCTTGGACGGTCCTCTTTGATCTTCAATAACACCTTGTGCATCAAAGGAAGTGGTGGAATGCATATGCTGCCAGGTTTTTCCAGCTGAAAGAGAGGGAGTCCACCTTCCAAGCAAGTGGGTGGTACGTCCTTGTGCAGAATTTCTGTAGCTGGTGATTGTGTGGGGATGCAAATAAGTCTATTTCTGGGAGTCCCCATTTTCTTGTAATGGTTTTGAAGATGTCCGGATGCAGCATCCATTCGTGGGCATCCGTGGTAGTCCTGCTTAATCTGTCTGCTAGAATGTTTTCTTTTCCTGGTACAAAAACTGCTTGTAACTGAATGTTGTAGCTCAGGGCCACATTCCAGAGGCCCAGTGCCATCCGGCATAGAGGGTACGAATGTGTGCCTCCCTGTTTGTTGATGTACCACATAACTGTGGTGTTGTCTGTCCTTATCATCAATTGGCCTTGTCGTAGAAATGGTCTGAATGTCTGAATTGCCAGTTTTACTGCCAGCATTTCCTTTAGGTTTATGTGTAGGTGCAGCTGGTCTGGTGTCCATAAACCTTGAATGCACTTGTCCAGCATGTGGGCCCCCCAACCGAGGTCTGAGGCGTCCGTCGTGATGGTTTGGCTTGGCTGAGTGTTGTGGAAGGGCAATCCTGTGTTTGCCTGACAGACCTGAGCCCACCATAGGAATTCTTGTTTCAGGCATGGAATTATTGGAATTTGAGTTTCTAGGCTGTGCTGGTGTTGAGACCATAAATTCCTTAGGTACCACTGTAATTTTCTCATATGCAGTCTGGCATGTGGAACCAATATTATGCAGGATGCCATGAAGCCCAAGGCTTGCAGGACTTTTCTTGCTGTTAGCTGGTCCTGTTTTGTTAATGCCAAAAAGTAGAGAGGTAGTTGCTTCTGTTTTTCTACTGTTAGGAATGCCATTTGTTTTGATGTGTCTAGCTCTGCACCCAAAAAGGTTATCCTTTGGGATGGTATCAGCCTTGACTTTTTTATATTGACTGTATATCCCAGGGCTTGTAGTAGGTAAATGACCCTTTGCAAGTCTTCTGCTAGCTTGTTTTTGTTGTCCGCTTGTATCAGGCAGTCGTCCAGGTAAGGGTAGATTTGGATTCCCTGAAGCCTGCAATGAGCAATTACTGATGCCAGGCATTTCGTGAACACTCTGGGTGCAGTAGATAAGCCAAAGGGCAATGCTGAGAATTGATAATGCTCTGATCCTGCAAGAAATCTGAGGTATCTTCTGCAATTTGGTCGTATGGGGACGTGCAGGTATGCCTCCTTGAGATCTAGAGTTACCAGCCAAGACTCCTTGCCCAGCATGGGAAGAAGCTGCTGTAGAGTCAGCATTTTGAATTTTGGAACAATGAGGAATGTGTTTAAAGCGGACAGGTCGAGAATAGGTCTCCATTTGCTCTCTTTTCTTGGTACCAGGTAGAGTCTGGAGTAAAATCCCTTTCCTTGCTCCATAGATGGTACCTTTTCTACAGCTCTCATCCTTAATAATTGAGATATTTGTTTTAGAGCTTCTGTCTTTTGATTTGGAGGTAGGTTTGGCATTCCTCTCTTCCCTGGTAGAGTATGGAAGTGAAACCTGTAACCTTGGTCTATTGTCTGCAAAATCCACTTGTCTCTTGTGATGTAATGCCAGTTTGTTGAAAATAAGGCTAGCTTCCCGCCTAAGGGTGCTTGTAGTTGTTCCCTGGTAGGCGGTCCCAGAGCCAAGTCACTGTGATTGACCTGTAGTTGTGGTGGTGGCTGTGTCTGTGGCTGTGCCTCGCTGGTTGTTGCCCTGCCACTGGCGTCCCCTGTAGGCACCCCTGGATTGGCTTCTGCCTCTTGAACGCCTATTCCTGCCTCTCTGAGTTCTGGAGGAGTCTGGAAAGGACCAATTCTTGGAGGGCCAATTCCTGCTGAACCTCGGAGGTTGGACCTGTAAGAAATCTTTCACTGTTTGGACAGATTTTGCCTTCTCTTCCATCTTCTTCAGCACCTGTTGTGCAGGAGAGCCAAACAAATTGATCTTATCCATAGGAGCATCTAATAGTTTTGATTTGACATGGTCTGGTAAGGCCGGTTCTTTTAACCATGCATGCCTTCTGATAACTGTGCCAGTCATGGCTGATCTAAAGGAAGCCTCCAGTGCATCATAGCTGCATTTTAAGGAATGGTTACTGACTTGTTGAATGTTATGTACCATTTCCTGCACATATTTTTTGTCTACTGTTTCATCCGAGGACAGTTTTTTGGTTAACTGGTCTAGCATAAATTCTTGATACTGTATCATGTGAAATTGACAGTTCAAGGCCCTAGCTGAAAGAGTAGCAGAAGTGTAAACTTTTTTACCCCATCTCTCTAAGGTTCTGGATTCCCTTTCAGAGGGGAGGGGGTTTTTGGCAGAGGTAGCTGCTACAGCCTTAGGTCCTTGGGAGATAGTCTCTGGATCTGCAAAAGGAGCATTATACAAGTGGTAATGTGTGTCCGGGACCCTGTAGTATCTATCGGGCTTAGCAGGGGCCGGAGGTAGAGAATCAGGAGCAGTACAACCATCATTAAATGCATCATCTACAACAGAAAGAACTGGAGGTATGGCTAAAGGCCTATGTTGTGGTAAATGCAGAAAAGTTCTAAGCCTTTTTCTGGAATCTGAAAAATCCTGGCCCTGCCACTGAAATTGTTCCCTCATAGTATGCAAGGTTTCCCCAAAAGAAAATTCCTCAGGCGGAGAGACAGAAGGGATGGACTCTTCAGCATCAGAGTCTTCATAAGGGGAGTAAGGAGCCTCTGGAGGGTCTGTATCATTTGAATCATCAGAGGAATCATCTGTAGACACTGGCTCAGGGGGCTCTGCTCTAGGCCTCTTCTCTGGAGGCGGGTGAGAGGCCCTGTCTGGTTGAGGTTGGGATCCTCGGATTAAAGAAATGAGATCCTCTGCTAAACTAAGCATTTGTGAACTGGAGCTAGGCCTGTGAGAGGGGGTCTTAGCAGGGACAGATTTAGTAGCTTTAGCTGCTTTAGCCCTGGCAAAGGCCTTAATGGACATGGCTGCAGGTGGCCTAGCAGCTCCACGTGCAGGGGTTGAAATACCCAAGGGAATAGTGTCTGATAATTCCTGAGAAACTGCAACAGCAGGTGGAATTTCAGAAGCCGATTCCACGAGATTGGAAGAGGCCTTGGTAGAAGGTAAGTTTTCGGCTTAAGGAAGAACCGCTTGCTCGGTTTCAGCCAAAACAGAGACACTTGCGGTTGGCTTAACCGCGGTTTCGGCCGAAACCGCGGACCGCGAGTGTCGGTCCTTTTCCTTGCGTTTTTTAGATATTTGCGAAGTCGGAGGATCCGACGGCATAATATAAGCAAAATCAGAGCCGAAAAACTCCTCAGCAAATTCCGACCGACGTCTAAGCGTCCGCCGGTTAAAAGAAGCACAGGCTAGACAAGCTGCGACGTCGTGGTCTGGGCCTAGACAAGGTAAGCAGTAAGAGTGGAAATCTTTATGAGGTATTTGTTTCCCACAAGTTAAACAGTTATTCACTTTTTCTGACATCGGCTGAGGCAAGAAAGAGTCCCCAACGGGGTACTTAGCTTTTTAGAAGTCTTCGGTAGTATTCTCTGGTTCTGACCGACCGGCACTTGCGAACAGCTTCTGCTTCGGGCGCCACGCGGCAAGAAAGACTGAGGAAGATGGCGTCGGCTGATGCCTTTATACCCGAGTAACTGCAGCTATGACGTCGGGTGAAGTGCAACACCAGCCGAGGCCAGACCCAGACTTTGGAATCCGGCCGACCGAACTGCTGCCTGACGACAGGACAACCCATTTGTGAGGACTGCAGATGCATCCTTGAAGGACATCGGTGATTTCCGAACCACATCTTCTTTTGCCTCTTTGGATTCTAGAAAATGACCGTTGAGGGTTAGAAAAGCGGATCCAGACAGCAGACAGTCTTCCTGTCTTTTTTCCGCTCTGGACAAGAGTGTCACAAACTGTCTTCCTGAAGGAGGAACCGTCATAGGGAGTCTTCCCGTCTTTTTTGTTCTGGACAAGAGTGTCACATACTGTCTTCCTGAAGAGGGCGGAACCGTCACAGGGATCATTAGTAAAAGACGCCTTGAAAGGGTCCACAAACTGACACAACCTGAGCCAGACGTGACACCTCATGGCTCTGCCTGTCCCAGCCGCCCTGGCTGCTCCTTCAGTGGTGTGGGAAAAGAGACGCATGGACGTGTTTGATATAGACGTCGGAGTCGACAATTTCAAAAAGAACAGTTTGTTCTGCTGCAATAAGGACTCTGGGGGAGACTCAGAGAATTCCAAACTAAGGTCTCGCTGCAGCCATATCACATGTGCCAAACAGTTCAGCGCACAGATGGAAAAGGTGGCTAATAAATAAACGTGCTTCCCAAACCTATCCACCGACCTGGACTCCTTGTCCGGAGGGTGGACTGAGGAACTCTCTTATGCCAGTTCCTTCTTGGTGGCTGCTGTGACCACCTTGGCGTCAACGGGGGCTACTTTAGACCACGGTTGTCTGTCAGTGGGAGAAGAAAGAATCTTGTCAGGGCGTTTTGGGGACAGGCTATACGGTGTCAGGCTCTTTCCATGCACGTGTGGTGATAAGGTCCACCAAGGGGTCCACTGGCAGGGACACCCAGAAAGTAGATGGGCCAGTGCCAAAGGCCTCCAGGAACACGGACTCATCCGTTGAAAGTTTTGGGGCTGACCAATCTCCCCTCTGGCGGAGGACCTCCATGATGTCTCAGAAGAAGACATCTTCGGGAGGTGACCTGGGGGAACCTTCTCCTTTATCTAAGTCAGTGTCTGAAGTGAAAGACTCAGGAGAGTCCAAGTGCCTCCTTTTGCACTTGCACTTACAAGGGCCCTCTTCAGTCGGACTCTCTGAAAAGGACTTGAGAGCCGCGGGGGGTTCCTCACGGGGAATAGCCTGGGGCTACTCTGGCACAGGCTGTCCCTGAGACATGATGAAGGGAGTCATCGCCAAATCCAGTGGAGTCTGGGTGGAATCAGAGGAAATGGGCTAAGGTCTCAATCTCTGGGAGACAACCCTCTCCACCACTTCAAACACCAAAGGAGAGCTTACCTCCTTGACAGCCAGCAAGGAAGAAGCTCTCCCCGGGTTCAAAACGAGGATCGGAGCCAAAGCGTGGGTAGCCCGAGGTCCAAGGGAACGGTTCAAATACAAAAAGGTCGGAGCTGAAGATGAATCCATTCCCTCCCTATCCACGGCTCAGAGTCACTCGGAACCGAACTTGCCGGATCCGAGGAACTCAAGGTTGGTGGAACCGTTGGCGCCGTGCTACCACCTCCAGAGAGTCTCGGATCCAAGAACCCCGAAGCAGCCGCACTGATCATGGAAGGAGAGATGGGGCGGAAAAAGGGCATGAAGGTCCTCCCTCCAGAGGGAGAGGGGCCTGGCAAGACTCCAATCTGTATTCGGGTCTGAATGAATCTCCGCATCATCCTGTCCATGTCCAACTCCGATAGGCTCAGAGTCAATCGCAAAGAGGCGACCGACTCGGATCTGGCTGGTCTGCACAGTAAGGGTGAGGAAATGCTCGGATCAGAAGACTCAAATGGCTCTGGAGAGAAACCAGGTGAGCGGAGCCTGGGAGAAGCTGGCCTCAAAGTCTTGGATGGTGAAGTAGGAAAAACTTCCCTGTCTGGAGACCTCTTGCTAGGCCTTTCCCTCTTCCTCTCTAACCTCCTTGCGCCTTTCTCTGTCTTTCTTCTCTTGCTTTTTCTTTATCTTTGCCTCCCCCAACACCAGAACAACTGGGAGCTGGAGTCCCTGTCTGAGTGGGTGATTGGGCAGGAGTAACCTAGACAGTGGCAGAATCCCAAATATACCACAAAGGTTGTATAAATAAAGGAGGAAAGCTAGGTTCCATCAGAAGAAAGGGGGATGGCAGGTGGATAACCTGGACTGCAACAGTGAATACACTCGAACATCTACATTTATGGTAAGTGTACACAACTGTACTATGTTTTTCGTGTTTCACTGTGGCAGTCATTACAATTGGGTAGAGTCTCAAAGCTAAGGTTGGGAGGCTGGAGTTAAACAGCATTAGGAGTGGCTATGAGGCCCTGCAGAACTGCAGTGGCAAAGCCTGCCCTGGATTTCGAGTAGAGTGGGAGATGATAGTGCTTTGTAAAGGTGTGCACTGAACTCCAAGTAGCAGCCTCTAAAATGTCCTTGGTTGGTCCTCCTCTGAGAAAAGCTGCTGAAGTAGCTGCAGCTCTGATTGAATGTGGCCTAATGCCCTTAGGCACTGGCTTGCCATGGTGTAAGTAGCAGAAACGAATGCAGTAACCTATCCACTTTGAAATAGTCTGCTTTGAGATGGCCTTTCCTTGTGATCCTGCAGCATATGCCACTGGTAATTGCCCTGTCTTTCTGAAAACTTTGGCTCTCTCCAAATAGAATCTAAGCCGTCTGTGCATGTCCAAAGAATGCAGAATTCTCACCCCTTTGTTCTGTGAATTTGGATAAAAAGTTGGCAGATGAATAGTTTGGTTAAGAGCCACACTGAACAACACCCCTAGGCATAAATGTTGGGTTTGTCCTCAGAGAGACCCTGTCTGGATAAAAAATGATAAAAGGTTCCACAACCATGAGTGCTTGTAGCTTTGAAACTCGCCTTGCGGAAGTTATTGCTAGGAGCAGAGCTGTTTTCCAAGATAAAAACTTCATATTAGTAGTAGCAGCTGGCTCAAAAGGAGGCAGGGTTGAGTTTTTCCAAGACATAGTTGAGGTCCCATGCAGGCAGTACTAGTTTTGATTTTTCATTGACTGTGTACCCTAGACATGTTAGAAGTTTTTTTTTTTACAAACGCCAGATGCTACAGAAGAATGTCCTTGTTCTCTGCCTGAAATAAACAGTCGTCCAAGTAAGGATATATT
Organism: Protopterus annectens; assembly: GCF_019279795.1. Lineage (NCBI taxonomy): Eukaryota > Metazoa > Chordata > Ceratodontiformes > Protopteridae > Protopterus > Protopterus annectens. The sequence continues at coordinate 368,004,739 of NC_056735.1, forward strand.
TGTATTCCTCTTTGTCTGCAAAATGCAATTACTGGTACCAGGCACTTTGTAAAGACCCTGGGCGCAGTAGATAAGCCAAAGGGCAGTGCAGAGAATTGGTAATGCATTGAGCCAGCCTTGACTCTGAGGTATCTTCTGCACATTTGTCTGATAGGGACATGCAAGTATGCCTCTTTTAGGTCCAAAGTTACAAGCCAAGCATTCTTGCCCAGCATGGGCAGAAGCTGCTGCAAAGTCAACATCTTGAATTTTGGTATATCCAGGAATGTGTTCAGAACAGATAGGTCCAGTATTGGCCTCCAGGCCGTGTCCTTTCTGGGTACCAAGAACAGTCTTGAGTAAAATCCGTGTCCCTCCTCTTGTTCTGGTACTTGTTGAATGGCCCCCATGTCCATGAGGGATGAGACTTGTTTTGGTGCCTCTGCCCATTGATTTTTGGGCAGATCTGGCCAGTCGTTTAGGGTATGGAAATGGAACTTGTAGCCTTGTGACACGATATTGAGAACCCACTTGTCCTGGGTTATGATATGCCAATTTTGAGAAAAAAATTGCGAATTTTCCCCCTATGGGTGCTGCCAAAAGATAAGTGCTTGGTGCAGGCAGGGGAAAGTCATTGGGATTGTTTCCTGTATGGTTGAGATTTGTCTTCTCCAACTTTGGAGGTAGAGGCACCCCATTGCTTTGACCTCTATGAACCTTGCGCCTGGGATCTGCCTCTAGGGTGTCTGGGTCTGCCCCTTTGAGGTCTGTCTGACACAGGAAAGGACCAATTCTTTGTTGACCACTGTCTACTAAACGTAGGTGGTTGTACTTGTAAAAAATCTTTTGACAGTTTGCATAGATTTAGCTCTGTCCTCCATTTTCTTTAACATCTCTTCTGCCTTAACACCAAAATAAAGTATCATGCTGTAAAGGTGCATCTAATAATTTTACTTTGACATGATCAGGTAGATTTTGTTCCTTTAACCAAGCATGCCTCCTAATTACAGAACCCGTAAAGTACAGTTTTGTACCTACCATAAATGTAGATGTCCGATAGGAATGCATCTGCAGTCCTTACAAATGGGTTGCCCTGTCGTCAGGCAGCCCTTCGGTCGGCCGGATTCCAAAGTCTGGGTCTGGCCTCGGCTGGTGTCGCACTTCACCCGACGTCATAGCTGCAGTTCTTCGGGTATAAAGGCATCAGCCGACGCCATTTTCCTCAGTGTTTCTTGCCCCAGATGCCAGGTGCCCTCTTGGAAGGCTAAATTTGGATAAATGCCAATGTTTCCAAATAGTAGAGAGCAAACACAAAAAATAAGCATGTATGTACATATATACAAACAAATGCACCATAATAGACCCCCCCCCCCCAGCTAGCTATAAGATGGGTAAATACCCTAGGAGTACCACAGAGGGGAAGGCGGGTGGGTAATCCTGACTGCAGATGCATTCCTATCGGACATCTACATTTATGGTAGGTACAAAACTGTACTATGTCCTTCAAGGATGCATCTGCAGTCCTTACAAATGGGTAGAATACCATAGCCAAACTAGGGGAGGAGGAAAGAGGAGATTATGGTGTAGTTAGGATCCCTTGCAAAACAGCAGTGGCAAAACCTGCTCGGGATCTAGAGTATAAAGGTAAGTTATAATGCTTGGCAAATGTATGCATGGAGGTCCAAGTAGCAGCCTCTATAATGTCCTTGGTAGCCACTCCTCGTAAGAAAGCTGTGGTAGTGGCTGTAGCCCTTGTAGAGTGAGGCCTGATGTTCTCTGGAGTTTTCTTTCCATGGTAGGAGTAACAAAATCTAATGCAATTTCCTATCCATTTGGAGATTGTCTGTTTTGAAATTGCTTTCCCTTCCCTTCCTGTTGCATATGCTACCAGTAGCTGGTCAGTTTTTCTATTGCCCTTGGTCCTGTCCAGGTAGTAGCGTAACTGTCTATGTACATCCAAGGTATGCAACAGTCTTTCCCCCCTGTTCTGTGGTTGGGGAAGAATGTAGGTAGGTGGATAGCCTGATTTAAAGATACTCTGGATACCACTTTAGGGATAAATGTAGGATTTGTTTTCATGGAGACACTATCTTGATGGAAGATCAGGAAGGGTTGCACTGCCATTAATGCCTGTAGTTCAGATACCCTTCTTGCTGAAGTGATTGCCAGCAGGAAAGCAGTCTTCCATGATAAGTATTGTAATTCTGCTGTTGCTGCTGGTTCAAAAGGAGGAAGTGTCAATTTTTCTAGCACAAAGTTCAAGTCCCATGCTGGCAATGGTGGTTTCCTAGGAGGTTTTACATTTTTAATTCCTCTCAGAAACTGCCTGAGCAGAGGATGCGAGAAGACAGGAGGATCCACGCTGTATTCTGCCGAAATAGCTGATGCATGTATCTTGATGGAAGAATAGGACAGGCCTGTGTGGAAGAGCTCTGCCAAGTATTCCAGGATGTTGGCTATGTTTACCAGTGACACATCTTCTCCCTTTGCAGAACTCCAAATGAGATATCCTTTCCATTTTGCTGCATAATTTTTCCTTGTTGAGGGTCTGCGAGCCTCAAGGATAATGTCTTTAATCTTTTGTGATAAATTTGGGTTAATTGATCTTATGTAATGTTCCAGGCAGTCAGCTGCAGAGTTTTCAGGCTTGGATGCAGGATGTTGTAGTTGTTCTGTGTTAACAGCAATGGAACCAGGGGTAGTGTCCATATTTGTTCCCGAGACATGTTCCTTAGTAATGGGTACCAATGTTGTCTTGGCCAGTCTGGAGCTATTAGAATGATCCTTGGACGGTCCTCTTTGATCTTCAAAAGCACCTTGTGCATCAAAGGAAGTGGTGGGAATGCATATGCTGTCAGGTTTTCCAACTGAAAGATAGGAGTCCACCTTCCAAGCAAGTGGGTGGTACGTCCTTGTGCAGAATTTCTTTAGCTGGTGATTGCGTGGGGATGCAAATAAGTCTATTTCTGGGAGTCCCCATTTTCTTGCAATGGCTTTGAAGATGTCCGGATGCAGCATCCATTCGTGGGCATCCGTGGTAGTCCTGCTTAATATGTCTGCTAGAATGTTTTCTTTTCCCTGTACAAACATTGCTTGTAACTGAATGTTGTAGCTCAGAGCCACATTCCATAGGTCCAGTGCCATCCGGCATAGAGGGTATGAATGTGTGCCTCCCTGTTTGTTGATGTACCACATAACTGTGGTGTTGTCTGTCCTTATCATCAACTGACCTTCTCGGAGAAATGGTCGGAATGTTTGGATTGCCAATTTTACTGCCAGCATTTCCTTTAGATTTATGTGTAGGTGCAGCTGGTCTTGAGTCCATAAGCCTTGTATGCACTTGTCCAGCATGTGGGCCCCCCAACCGAGGTCTGAGGCATCCGTCGTGATGGTTTGGCTTGGTTGAATGCTGTAGAAGGGCAATCCTGTGTTTGATTGACAGGCCTGAGCCCACCATAGGAACTCTTGCTTCAGGCATGGGATTATTGGAATTTTGGTTTCTAGGCTGTGCTTGTGTTGAGACCATAAATTCTTTAGGTACCACTGTAGCTTTCTCATATGCAGTCTGGCATGAGGGACCAGTATTATGCAGGATGCCATGAAGCCCAGGGCTTGCAGTACTTTTCTTGCTGTTAGATGGTTCTGTTTTGTTAATGCCAAGAAGTAGAGAGGTAGTTGCTCCTGTTTTTCTGCAGTTAAGAATGCCATTTGCTTTGAAGTGTCCAGCTCTGCACCCAAAAAGGTTATTCTTTGGGATGGTATCAGTCTTGACTTTTTTATATTGACTGTATATCCCAGGGCTTGTAGCAGATAAATAACTCTTTGTAAGTCTTCTGTTAGCTTGTTTTTGTTGTCCGCTTGTATCAGGCAGTCGTCCAGGTAGGGGTAAATTTGGATTCCCTGAAGCCTGCAATGAGCAATTACTGATGCCAGGCATTTCGTGAACACTCTGGGCGCAGTAGATAAGCCAAAGGGCAATGCTGAGAATTGATAATGCTCTGATCCTGCAAGAAATCTGAGGTATCTTCTGCAATTTGGTCATATGGGGACGTGCAGGTATGCCTCCTTGAGATCTAGAGTTACCAGCCAAGACTCCTTGCCCAGCATGGGAAGAAGATGCTGTAGAGTCAGCATTTTGAATTTTGGAACAATGAGGAATGTGTTTAAAGCGGACAGGTCGAGAATAGGCCTCCATTTGTTCTCTTTTCTTGGTACCAGGAAGAGTCTGGAGTAAAATCCCTTTCCTTGCTCCATAGATGGTACCTTTTCCACAGCTCTCATCCTTAATAATTGAGATATTTGTTTTAGAGCTTCTGTCTTTTGATTTGGCGGTAGGCTTGGCATTCCTCTCTTCCCTGGTAGAGTATGGAAGTGGAACCTGTAGCCTTGGTCTATTGTCTGTAAAATCCACTTGTCTCTTGTGATGTAATGCCAGTTTTTTGAGAATAAGGCTAGCTTTCCACCTAAGGGTGATTCTAGTTGTTCCCTGGTAGGCGGTGCCAGAGCCAAGTCACTGTGATTGTCCTGTTGCAGTGGTGGTGGCTGTGTCTGTGCCTCGCTGGTTGTTACCCTGCCACTGGCGTCCCCTGTAGGCACCCCTGGATTGGTTTCTGCCTCTTGATCGCCTATTCCTGCCTCTCTGTGCTTTAGAGGAGTCTGGAAAGGACCAATTTTTGGAGGGCCAATTCCTGCTAAACCTTGGAGGTTGGACCTGTAAGAAATCTTTCACTGTTTGTACAGATTTTGCCTTCTCTTCCATCTTCTTCAGTACCTGTTGTGCAGGAGAACCAAATAAATTGGCCTTGTCCATGGGAGCATCTAATAGTTTTGATTTGACATGGTCCGGTAAGGCCTGCTCTTTCAACCATGCATGCCTTCTGATAACTGTGCCAGTCATGGCTGATCTAAAGGAAGCCTCCAGTGCATCATAGCCGCATTTTAAAGAATGGTTACTAACTTGCTGAATGTTATGTACCATTTCCTGAACATACTTCTTATCAAAAGGTTCATCAGAGGATAGTTTTTTAGTTAACTGGTCAAGCATAAATTCTTGATATTGGATCATATGAAATTGACAGTTCAAGGCCCTAGCTGACAGAGTAGCAGAAGTGTAAACCTTTTTACCCCATCTCTCTAAGGACCTGGATTCCCTTTCAGAGAGGAGGGGATTTTTAGCAGAGGTAGTTGCTACAGCCTTAGGCCCCTAGGAGATAGTCTCGGGATCTGCAAAAGGAGCCTTGTATAAATGGTGATGTGTGTCCGGGACCCTGTAGTACCTATCGGGCCTAGCAGGGGCCGGAGGTAATGAATCAGGAGCAGTACAAGCATCATTAAATGCATCATCTACAACAGAAAGAACTGGAGGAATAGCTAAAGGCCTATGTTGTGGTAAATGCAAAAAGGTTCTAAGCCTTTTCCTGGAGTCTGAAAAATCTTGGCCCTGCCACTGAAATTGTTCCCTCATAGCATGCAAGGTTTCCCCAAAGGAAAATTCCTCAGGTGGAGAGGAAGAAGGAATGGACTCTTCAGCATCAGAGTCTTCGTAAGGGGAATAAGTAGCCTCTGGAGGGTCTGTATTATCTGAATCATCAGAGGAATCATCTGTGGACACTGGCTCAGGGGGCTCTGCTCTAGGCCTCTTCTCAGGAGGTGGATGAGAGGCCCTGTATGGATGAGGCTGGGATCCCCGGATTAAAGAAATAAGATCCTCTGCCAAGGAAAGCATTTGGGAACTGGAGCTGGGCCTGTGAGAGGGGGGTCTTAACAGGCACAGTTTTTGTAGCTTTAGCTGCTTTAGCCCTGGCAAAGGCCTTAATGGACATGGCTGCAGGAGGCCTAGCAGCTCCACGTGCAGGAGTTGAGATATCCAAGGGAATATTGTCAGATAAATCCTGAGAAACCGCAACCGCAGGTTGGATTTCAGAAGCCGATTCCACCAGGTTTGAAGAGGCCTCGGTAGAAGGCATGTTTTCGGCTGAAGGAAGAACCTCTTGCTCGGTTTCAGCCGAAACCGAGACACTCGCGGTTGGCTTAACCGCGGTTTCGGCTGAAACCACGGACCGCGAGTGTCGGTCCTTTTCCTTGCGTTTTTTGGATATTTGTGAAGTCGGAGGATCCGACGGCATAATATAAGCAAAATCAGAGCCAAAAAATTGCTCAGCAAATTCCGACCGACGTCTAAGCGTTCGTCGGTTAAAAGAAGCACAGGCTAGACAAGCTGCGACGTCGTGGTCTGGGCCTAAACAAGGTAAGCAGTAAGAGTGGAAATCTTTATGAGGTATTTGTTTCCCACAAGTTAAACAATTATTCACTTTTTCTGACATCGGCTGAGGCAAGAAAGAGTCCCCAACGGGGTACTTAGCTTTTTAGAAGTCTTCGAAGTAATATTCGGTAGTAATCTCTGGATCTGACCGACCAGCACTTGCGAACAGCTTCTGCTTCGGGCGCCACGCGGCAAGAAAGACTGAGGAAAATGGCGTCGGCTGATGCCTTTATACCCGAAGAACTGCAGCTATGACGTCGGGTGAAGTGCGACACCAGCCGAGGCCAGACCCAGACTTTGGAATCCGGCCGAACGAAGGGCTGCCTGACGACAGGACAACCCATTTGTAAGGACTGCAGATGCATCCTTGAAGGACATCTGCGGCCCTGCAGGAGGCCTCCAAAGAATCAAAACCACATTGCAAAGTATGCTTTCCAACTTGTTCAGCTGAATGCAATAAATCCTGCATTTCCTTGTTTTCTGCACAATGAGTTTAACAACATTTTCTGTTTAAGCAATGCCATGACATGTTGCTGATATCGGAGCATATGAAACTGACAGTTTAAAGGCCCTTATAGCCAAGGTAGCAGATGTGTATACCTTTTTTTCCCAGTCTGTCTAGTGCCCTGGAATCCCTGTCAGAAGGGGCAGGGTTTTTTGCAGTGGAATCCTTAACTCCCTTGGGACCCTGTGAAATAGTTTCTGGGTCTGCAGCAGGGTTTTTAAAAAGGAATTTATGAGAGTCAGGAACCCTGTAATATCCGTCAGGCTCAAGAGGAGCTGGAGGTAAGGAGTCAGGGGTAAGACTAGACTTAGAGAAAACATCTACAATGTCCAACACAGGTGGAATGGCTAGTGGCCTGTGTTGAGGAAGTAAAACAAAATCCCGGAGCCTCTTTTAAGATTCTGAAAACTCTTGGCTCTCCCAGTGGAAATGCTCCCTCATGGTATGCAAGGTTTCTCCAAAAGAATAGTCCTTTGGAGGAGAAGCTGAAGGAATAGATTCTTCAGCATCAGAATCCTCATAGGGGGGAAGAGACTATTCCTGCTCAGTAGAGGAATCAGAAGAAATAGAAACCTGACCTGAAGATTCAGTCAGTCTCTTGCCTAGGCCTCATCAGGAGGGGGGTGGGAACCCCTGATGAAGGTAATTAAGTCTTCGGCCATTTTGAACATCTGATCTTTGGGCATAGAGGCCTGCCCACGTGGCTCTTGAGTTTGTTTCTTTGCTTTAGAACATGCTGTAGTCTTTGCTTTTGAAGATGCAGTTGGTTTAATGTAAAGATGTTTAGGTCTGAATACACCATCAGAAGCCGGTGCCTGCTCAGCGGCTCTGGACCCATCTGAAGGAATTGTATCCGAGGCTCCAATACCTTGAGTATCCAGCGGCATGGCCAACTCCACGTGGGAGTCGGTAGCGTGCTGCGACTCTAACGTAGCGGCCATCAGGGGCTGCGAAAGCACCTGAGAAAGTACAGTTTTGTACCTACCATAAATGTAGATGTCCGAGTGTTCACCCTGCTGCAGTCATCACACTTGGGTTATCCTGTCGTCAGGCGGTCCCGCAGTCGGACGGAATTCCAAAGTCTTGGTCAGACGTCTGTTGCTGTCACCTCATCCCTGACATCAGTGCGCCAGGGGTACATATATTGCAACAGACGCCATTTTCTTCAGCTTTTCTTGCCCCAGATGTCAGGTGCCCCCAAAAAAGATGATCAAAATTAGTACCAAATGGTGTGAACACTGTACAAACACAAAATCCCTTCAGCTATAAGCAAATACATCAGTAAGGCATAGCAGAGATTTAGCCAGTAGATCAGAGGGGTTGGAGGGAGGGTAACCTGGTCTGCAGCAGGGTGAACACTCTAACATCTACATTTATGGTAGGTACAAAACTGTACTATGTTCATCATGTTACCCTGCTGCAGTCATCACACTTGGGTTGAGTCTCAAAGCTAAGGTAGGGTGGAGGTATCATAGAGGGTTAGTGGAGTCAATGAGGCCCTGCAGAACTGCAGTGGCGAAGCCCGCCCTGGACTTAGAGTAAAGAGGTAAGTGATGGTGTTTGGTGAAGGTGTGTACAGAACTCCAAGTTGCAGCTTCTAAAATTTCCTTGGTAGGAACCCCCCTGAGAAAGGCTGTAGAAGTAGCTGTTGCCCTGGTAGAGTGGGATCTAATGGTAGGAGGAAATGGTTTCCCATGATGGGTATAACAGAACCGTATGCAATGGCCTATCCATTTAGAAATGGTTTGTTTGGATACAGCCCTCCCTTGAGAAGCTGTAGCATAGGATACAAAGAGCTGGTCAGTTTTTCTGAAAGCCTTAGTTTTCTCCAAGTAGTAACGAAGCTGCCTGTGAATGTTCAAGGAATGCAGGAGTCTCTCACCTTTGTTCTGTGGATTGGGGAAGAAAGTGGGTAGGTGGATGGTTGGATTTAAAGCTACACTGGAAACCACCTTAGGCATGAAGGAAGGATTAGTTCGTAGAGAAACTCTGTCTTGATGAAAAATGAGGAAAGGTTCCACTGTCATTAGTGCCTGTAATTCTGAGACTCTCCTAGCAGAAGTTATTGCCAGGAGCAGGGCAGTCTTCCAAGATAGGAACTGAAGGTCTGCAGAGAAAGCTGGTTCAAAGGGAGGTAACGTTAGTTTTTCCAGAACAAAGTTGACGTCCCATGTTGGTGTAGGAGCTCTTCTAGGTGGTCTAATGTTTTTTGCCCCTCTGAGGAACTGTCTTAGAAGAGGATGTGAAAATAAAGGTGGATTCGTGTCGTAGTGAGCTGAAATAGCTGAAGCATGGATTTTAATTGAGGAGAAGGAAAGTCCTTTGTGCAACATCTCAGCTAAATACTGCAGAATGTGAGGCATATGAGGCTGAGTTGTGTCTTGGCCTTTAGCTTGGTTCCAGGCAGAAAACCTTTTCCATTTGTCCGAGTAAGCCTTCCTGGTGCTTGTCCTCCTGGCTTCCAGAATAACATCCAGAACTGCTTGTGAAAGAGGGGCTGGTTGGACATTTAATAGATATGCCATGCAGCCAGGTTTAAGGTTTTTAGCTGGCTGTGTAGAATCTGTTTGTTTTGCTGCGTGAGCAAATGAAGCATTTCAGGCAATATCCATGGTGGGCTGTGAGCCATATTCTTCAATAGCGGGTACCAGTGCTGGCGTGGCCAGTCTGGGGCTATGAGAATCAGTCAAGATTTCTCCTTTTTGACCTTCAAAAGAACCTTTGTGAGAAGAGGTAATGGAGGAAAGGCATATGCTGTCAGGTTTTTCCAACTGAAGGAGAGAGCGTCCACTTTCCAAGCTTGATGGTGGAATGTCCCTGTAAAAAATTTTGTCAGTTGGTAGTTTTGAGGACTGGCAAACAGGTCTATATTTGAAAGGCCCCATTTTTGAGTTATTGTAAATATTTGTGGGTCTAGTTTCCACTCGTGGGGATCTTTGATGTTTCTGCTTAGGTCGTCAGCCAATGTGTTTTTCTGTCCTGGCAGGAATTGAGCTTGTAACTGGACTTGGTAGGCCAGAGCTGTGTTCCATAAGATTATTGCTTGCCTGCAAAGAGGGTAGGAATGTCTGCCCCCTTGTTTGTTTATGTACCAGATTACTGTGGTGTCCGTTTTTATTGCAAGTTGTCCTGGATGTAGTAGACCCTCGAAGGCCATAAGAGCTTTCTGTACAGCTAGCATCTCTTTTTGATTTATGTGCAGTTTTCTTTGTTCTGCAGTCCATAGGCCTTGAATGCATTGTCCTGCCATGTGCGCCCCCCAGGCATAGTCTGAAGCATCTGTTGTGATAGTTTGCCTGGTTGGGGGCAAGGTGAAAGGCTGACGCTTGTTGAGGTGACATGCCTGTGATCACCATAGAAATTCCTGTTGAAGGCAGGGAATGAGAGATCACTGTGTCCAAGCTGTGGCTGTGTTGAGACTATACGCTTTTTAGGTACCACTGCAATTTCCTCATATGCAGTTTTGCAAATGGTATTATCAGAATGCAAGATGCCATGAAGCCCAAAGCCTGCAGAATTTTTCTTGCAGTTAACTGGGTCTTTGTTGCCATGGTCTTGAAATATTGAGTCAGTTGTAGTTGCTTGTCTGGTGTAAGATAAGCCTTCTGGGCCGTTGTGTCCAAGCTGGCACCCAGGAATGTCTTTTTGTGAGGGTACTAGTTTTGACTTCTTTTTGTTTACTGTGTACCCCAGACAAGTTAGTAGATGCTTCACAAAAGCCAGATGATGTAAGAGAACGTCTTTTTCTGCTTGGATGAGGCAGTCGTCCAGGTATGGATATATTTGAATTCCTCTTTGTCTGCAGTATGCAATTACTGGTGCCAGGCATTTTGTGAAAACTCTGGGCGCAGCAGATAAGCCAAAGGGCAGTGCAGAGAATTGATAACGGGTTGAACCTGCAATGAAACTGAGGTATCTTCTGCTACTTTGTCTGATAGGGACATGCAGGTATGCCTCCTTGAGGTCCAACGTTACCAGCCATGCTTCCTTGCCCAACATGGGAAGTAGCTGCTGTAGTGTTAGCATCTTGAATTTTGGGACTTGGAAGTGCTTAGAATTGAAAGGTCCAGAATTGGTCTCCAAGCATTGTCCTTTATGGGTACTAGAAAGAGCCTTGAGTAAAATCCTTGGCCTTGCTCTTGAGTCGGTACCCGTTGAATGGCTCACATGGCAATGAGAGCTGTAATTTGTTTTTGAGAATCTGCCTGCTGATTTTGTGGCAGGTTTGGCATTCCTCTTTTCATTGGCAAGGTGTGACAGTGGAATCTGTATCCTCGTAAAATTATGTCTAGGACCCATTTGTCTTTTGTGACCATGTGCCAGTTGTCTGCAAAAAGTGCTAGATTTCCCCCCAAGGGGGCTGACAAATGAGTTTTGTTTGGCCAGCTGAGGTGCAAGTCATTGAGTTTGCCTTCTGGTGGGTTGAGACCTGTCTTCTCCTCCCTTCAGGGTTGGAGTGCCCTATTGGCGAGGTTTATACTGGGCTTGTGGTTGTCCTCTGCCCCTTGGGCGCCTGTATTTACCCCTCTGAGGTCTGTCAGTGGCTGGAAAGGACCAAGTTTTTGTTGGCCAATTTCTGCTGAAGCGAGGGGGTTGTACTTGTAGGAAATCTTTGACTGTCTGCATTGATTTCGGCTTATCTTCAATTTTCTTTAAAACTTCTTCTGCTTTAACTCCAAAAAGCACATCATGCTGTAAGGGAGCATCTAGTAGTTTTGCTTTAACATGATCAGGCAGAGTTTGTTCCTTTAACCAGGCATGCCTACGTATAACTGATCCAGTGACAGCTGCTCTGCAGGAGGCCTCCAAAGAATCAAACCCACATTGTAAGGTATGTTTGCCTACCTGCTCGGTGGCGTGCAACAAATCCTGTACTTCTTTCAATTCAGATTGTTGAGGGAGGGAGGTTATATTTTGTTTTAACTGAGAGATTAGAAATTGCTGATACTTAAGCATATGAAATTGACAATTCAGAGCTCTCATAGCTAATGTGGCTGAGGTATAAACCTTTTTCCCCCACCTGTCTAGTGCTAGAGTCCCTCTCAGAAAGTACTGGGTTTTTAGCCATGGAAGCCTTAGCCTCCCTAGGGACCCTGGGAGATGGTCTCTGGCTCAGCTAATGGGCTTTTGAAAAAGAAATTTGTGGGAATCAGGTACTCTGTAGTATCTGTCAGGCTTAGCCGGAGCAGGAGGTAGAGAGTCTGGGTTGAAACTGGATTCTAAATAGACATCATCCACAATTTCCAAAACAGGTGGGATGGCTAGAGGTCTGTGTTGGGGGAGTAAAAGAAACTCTGAGCCTTTTCTTGGTATCAGAGTAATCCTGACCTTCCCAGTGAAAATGTTCCCTCATACTGTGTAAAGTTTCCCCCAAAAGAGTAGCCTTCAGGAGGGGAAGCTGAGGGAATAGAGTCCTCAGCATCAGAATCTTCATAAGGACAGTAGGAATAGTCTTGGTCCTCAGAGGAATCCGAAGAAATAGACAGTTGCTCAGAGGAAGCAGAACCTTCCTCTTGTCTAGGCCTTTTGTCAGGAGGAGGCTGTGAACCCCTGATACGAGAAATCAAATCTTCAGCCATTTTGAGCATCTGTTTCTTAGGCACAGGGCCTTGAACAGGAGACTGAAGTGTAGTCTTTTTAGATTTAGAAGGAATCTTCGACTTAGAAAACGTTTCGACTGAGAGTCGTCGGTCTGAAAACGCCTTCAGAAACCGATGGCGTTTCAGAAGCACCGACGTCCTTAGAAGGTAAATCGTCGGAAGGGCCTGAAGTAAAAGGCTGCGTCAGCCTAGTACATTCTGTCAAAATATCCGTAGCGGTCTCAGGTTCCAGTACTGCGTTAGTCAGGGGCTGCATCAGAACCTCACTGATAACCAGAGACCGGATCAACAGAGGCCTCGGAATCGGGCTTAGGCCTGGGCTGTCGGTCCTTGTCCCTGCGCTTTTTGTGCACGCCGGTAGTCGGTAGCTCCAACGGATGTTATAGTTAAATTTTCTACCAAAATAGTGTTGTGCGAAATCAAATCGTCTTTTAATAGTACGCTTATTAAACCTAGCACAAAAACGACAAGAAGTGACATTGTGATCAGGGCCTAGGCAAGGTAAGCAATAAGAATGAAAATCCTTATGAGGTATTTGCTTCCCAGAAGAAATACAATTCTTAACTTTTTCTGACATCGGTCTGAGGCAAGAAAAGTTTCCCCAACGGGGTACTTAGCTTTATAGAAGACTTCGGTCTGAAATTCGAATTAGACAATCTCAGGAGTCGGCCGACCGGCACTTGCGAACTGCTTCTGCTTCGGGCACCGCGCGGCAAGAAAGACCGAAGAAAATGGTGTCGGTTGCAATATATGTACCCCTGGCGCACTGACGTCAGGGATGAGGCGACAGCAACCGACGTCGGACCAAGACTATGGAAATCCGGCCTAGTGCGGGACCACCTGACCCCTTGCTTTTTTTATGAACTCTGGTAGTCGGATGGCTATCCCGATGACATTTTTGGAGAATTGAATAGGCGGCCAAAGTAGTTTAAAGCAAAATCATACAGACACTTAATAGTGCGTTGGCTAAATCTAGCACAAAACCAACAACCAGGCACATTGTGATCAGAGCCTAGGCAAGGAATACCGTAAGAATGAAAATCCTTATGCGGCATTTGCTTACCAAAATAAATACAATTAACTTTTTCTGACATCGGTCTGGAGCAAGGAAAATAAAAGTTTCCCCAATGGGGTACTTAGCTTTATTGAAGACTTTGGATCTGAAACTCGAACACGAAAATCTCAGGAGTCGGCCAACCGGCACTTGCAAACTGCTTCTGCTTCGGGCACCACACGGCAAGAAAGACTAAAGAAAATGGCGTCAGCCACATATTTTATACCCGACGACCTGACATCACGGAAGGGGCGACAGCAGCCGACGCAGATCCCAGGAATTTGGAATTCAGGCCGACTGAGGGCAACCTGCCAGCAGGATTACCCAAATGTAATGACTGCAACAGTGAAACACGAAGAACATCTGACTTAGGCTGATCAGCCATATCCTAACACTAACCGCCACTCCCTAAAGATAAGCACACACTAACACACGCTGAAGGGAAGTGGGCCAAGAACTACTTTAAACAATAAAAAACTTTTTTTTTTTTTGAAGCTATACTGAAACAGCGTACACTAAAGACAGGAAGGGAAAACTAACTACCACTTGCACACAAAACAGAATTAACTTACTTATCCCTGAAGCTCAGAGCAAAGGAGATCACGATGCTTACTATGGCACGGCAAACCAGAGCCGAGGGAAGATAGGAGATGGTGCTGTGTTATGGGTAGGGGGAGGAGCTCAGAGTTTGGAGCAGACGCTTAAAAAAAAGTTGCCGCTCTGATCTAAATATGGATCCTTATACCCACAGGTTGCAGATAAAATGAAGTTAACTACTTCAGATCTGTTCTTATATCTGCTTGCTTTGCTGCATATTATTCTATGTCTGGCTGATGGTAACAGTTCAATATTCAAAGGGAAACTATATTTAATTGCCACTATAGCCAAATGTAAGAGTTTAGCCGAAGCTCGAGACCACCACTGTGTCTGCTAATTTATTCTCAAAGAACCCATACAGATCTGTGAATGACTGCACAGAGACGGACAAACTATTAACAATTCACATGCAGTGAAAACTGAATGCACTGTTTGAATCCTCACTAAACATGGTCGATAATACAATAAGAGATCTCACGTCCGAAGTCTAGATCAACTCCGCCGAAAAAAAGTTCTCTGTTATACAACTAAACAAGTAATTAAGCAGTTTAAGTCATTCCAGTCAAACTGTTCATTCAGGAAAGACTTGCAGGCTAAGGATGATCAAACATTATTATTCAGCTATGTCCATTAACTGTCTGGTAACACACAGCAGGATGGTGACGGCAAATGACACCATCATCTCCAAGAGAGGGCACAGCAAATGTTCAGGATAAGAAATTAGCAGTATCCTCAACACCGCCCACCGCTCTTAAATTTGAAAGCGCCCTTATTACCACACCCATCAGCGGGGTCCATGGGATGCTGGCCATTGCTAAAGTCAAGGACACTGCAACCATATCAAGACATCACTGGTCAGTTCCTGAACACTTTTAAAGTTCAAACAAATAGGAACAGTTGAGGCAGTCTTCAGCAGCTACCTAAAAACTGGCTACATTCCAAGTCACTGAAAGATGCACAGTTGAACTCACACCTCCATTCAAGGACCATCAATTCATCCAAAGAAAGTACAGTTGTGTACACTGTTGCAGTCATCACATTTGATTTATCTACTTGCAGTAGCCCTCAGTCGGCCTGATTAACAAAGTCTTGGGTCCTGCATCGGCTGCTGTCTCTTCTTCCGTGACATCAGGGGTATAAAACATGCAGCCAACGCCATTACATCAGTTTTTTTTTGCCCCAGACGTCAGGTGCCCCCCTAACGGGAAGCAATTAAATATATAAATATACAAGGATATACCTCAAACAAAAAATCAAATACACCAAAAAGCTTTTAAACATAGAAAGGAAAAAATAGAGGTATAGCCAAAAGAAGTCAGGGGGCTGGAGGGAGGGTAACCAGGACTGCAACAGTGAATACACTAACATATACATTTCTGGTAAGTGTACACAACTGTACTATGTTCTTCGTGTTTCACTGTTGCAGTCATCACATTTGGGTATATTCCCAAAGCTAAGGTTGGAAGGAGGAATTTGGATAGCATTAGGACCAGCTAGAAAGTCCTGCAAGACAGCAGTGGCAAAGCCAGCTCTGGATTTACAGAAAATTTGAAAGTATGTACAGAACTCCAGGAAGCAGCTTCTAGGATGTCCCTTGGTAGGGACGCCTCTGAGAAAGGCTGTAGAGGTAGATGCAGCCCTGGTTGAGGTGTCTGATCCCCTGTAGGATAGGTTTTCCATGGTGCTTATAGCAGAAATTAATGCAATGGTCTATCCATTTAGAAAGGGTTTGCTTTGAAATAGCCTTCCCCTCTGCCCCTGCAGCAAATGCCACCAGCAGTTCAGATTTCCTTTGAGGTTTAGTCCTGTCCAAGTAGAATCTAAGTTGTCTGTGCACATCTAAGGAATGCAGTATCTGCTCCTTTGTTCTGTGGATTAGGAAAGAAGGTTTGCAAATGAATGGACTGATTGAGAACCACACTGGATACCACCTTGGGCATGAAGGATGGATTGGTTCTGAGGGACACCCTGTCCACATGAAAGATGATGAAAGGCTCCACTAGCATAAGGGCCTGTAATTCTGATACCCTTCTTGCTGAAGTGATTGCTAAAAGCAAAGCTGTTTTCCAAGAAAGAAATTTTAAATCTGCAGTAGCAGCTGGCTCGAAAGGTTGAGGAGAGTTTCTCCAAGACAAAGTTAAGGTCCCCGGCTAGAGTTGGAGCTCTCCTGGGTGATCTTAAATTTTTGGCTCCTCTGAGGAACTGTTTGAGCAGTGGATGAGAGAATAGGAGGTACTGTTTTATGAGCTGAAATGGCCGAGGCATGAATGTTGGAGGAAAAAAGACAGGCCCTTGTGAAGCATCTCAGTTAAGTATTGTAAAATCTGAGGTAAATTGGGCACTGCTGTGCTCATCCCTTGAGATTGGTTCCAGGCACAGAATCTTTTCCATTTTTCAGCATAAGATTTTCTAGTACTTGGCCTCCTTGCATCCAAAATAATATCCATCACTGGTCTACTGAGGGATATTAAAAGAGATTAGGCAATTAGCCAGGCTGCTAGGTTCAGTGTTTGAAGCTGAGGGTGCAGAATCAGGTTGTCCTGCTGAGACAAAGTACAGTTTTGTACCTACCATAAATGTAGATGTTCGAGTGTTCACCCTGCTGCAGTCACCACATTTGGGTTATTCTGCCATCAGGCGCTCCCCGCAGTCGGCCTGAGTTCCAAAGTCTTGGTCCGCCGTCGGTTGCCGTCGCTTCTTCCCTGACGTCAGAGCGCCAGGGGAATATAAGAGGCATCCAACACCATTTTCTTCAGTTTTTCTTGCCCCAGATGTCAGTTGCCCCAATAGGTAGGCAATATATATATATATATATATATACCTATATGATAATAAAACAATACCTTTAGGCACAAGCAAATACACCAGAGAGATTAAACAGGACAGAGTGGTATAGATAAGTTCAGCTAGTTCAGAGTTCAGAGGGGATGGAGGGAGGGCAACATGGACTGCAGCAGGGTGAACACTCGAACATCTACATTTATGGTGGGTACAAAACTGTACTATGTTCATCGTGTTACCCTGCTGCAGTCATCACACTTGGGTTGAATCCCAAAGCTAAGGATGGGAGGTGGAATTAAACAGGTTAGAAGGAAAGTACAGTTGTGTACACCTACCATAAATGTAGATGTTAGAGTGTCTTCACTGTTGCAGTCATAACTGTAGGGTGTTCCAGCCGGCAGGCAGCCCGAGGTCGGCCAGAATTCCAAAGTCTGGGTCCGGCGTCGGCTGTTCCAGCAAGTACCCTGACGTCAGAGTGCAGAGGTACAAAGCTGACAGCTGACGCCATCTTCTCCGGCCTTTCTTGCCCCAGATGTCAGAAGCTCCCCAAAATATCCAGTAGGTGTCCCAAAGGAAACACAAATACACCACAAAGGAAGAGGAGATAGAACACAGAGAAAATTAGAGGGGAATGGTGGGAGGGAAACCCCGACTGCAACAGTGAAGACACTCGAACATCTACATTTATGGTAGGTGTACACAACTGTATTATGTTCTTCGTGTTTCACTGTTGCAGTCATAACTGTAGGGTGGAATCCCAAAGCTGTGAAGGAGGGTGGAGGTTATGCAGAAGAAGGGGCAGCCAGAAGACCCTGCAAGACAGCAGAGGCAAAACCTGCCCTAGACTTAGAATACAAAGGGAGATTGTAGTGCTTTGAAAAAGTATGCACTGAACTCCAAGTGGCAGCTTCCAAAATGTCCTTGGTAGGAACTCCTCTGAGAAAAGCTGCTGAAGTGGCTGCTGTTCTAGTAGAATGACTTCTAACAGTGCCTGGAATCTGTTTCCCAAAATGAGAGTAACAAAACCGTATTCCATGAGCAATCCATTTGGAAATAGCTTGTTTTGAAATAGCCTTGCCTAGAGAACTGGAGGCATAAGAGATAAGCAACTGATCAGATTTTCTGAAATCTTTAGTTTTGTCCAGGTAAAATCGTAGTTGTCTGTGTACGTCCAATGAATGTAAAATCCTTTCCCCTTTGTTTTGAGGATTTGGAAAGAAAGTAGGAAGGTGAATAGTCTAATTTAAAGCCACCTTAGAAATCACCTTAGGCATAAATGGAGGATTGGTCCTCAAAGCCACTCTGTCTTGGTGGAAAATAAGGTATGGTTCCACAGCCATGAGAGCTTGCAACTCTGACACCCTTCTAGCAGAAGTCAATGCTAATAAAATTGCTGTTTTCCAGGATAAGAACTTGATATCTGAAGCAGCAGCAGGCTCAAAGGGAGGTAAAGTAAGCTTCTCCAAAACATAATTAAGATCCCAAGCAGGAACAGGAGGTGTTCTGGGAGGTCTTAAATTCTCAGCCCCTCTCAAGAATTGTCTCACCAGCTGATGAAAAAAAATGGGGGGGATCTGTGTTGAAATGAGCCAAGATAGCAGAAGCATGAATTTTGATGGAAGAGAAGGAGAGGCCTTTAAGCAAAAGTTCAGAGAGATAAAGTAAAATGGAGGAAATGTCACGAAGAAGAGGATCAGAACCACGATCCCGCATCCAAATACAAAATCTTTTCCACTTGGAAGCATAAGATTTTCTAGTGCTAGGATGCCTAGCTTCCAAGAGAACATCCAAAACTTGTTTGGGAAGAGCAGAAGGAATCAAAGGCCTTTGTAGAGCCAGGCTGCTAAGCAAAGAGTCTTGGTTTGAGTGTAGCATCTGACCCTGATGCTGGGACAGAAGGGAAGGAGACAGAGGCAGAAACCAAGGAGGTTCTAAGAACAGGTGTCTTAAGGTTGGATACCAAAACTGCCGAGGCCAATTTGGAGCTATCAGATTGATAATCTTGGGTCTGTCCTGTTTTATTTTCAGTAGCACCCGAGGCAGAAGAGGAAGAGGAGGGAAGGCATATCCCGAAAGATTCCTCCAACTGAAAAACAGGGCATCCACTTTCCATGCTGTTTTGTGGAAGGACCTGGTGCAAAATAGAGGCAACTGATGATTGAGATGGGATGCAAACAGATCTATCCGGGGACAACTCCAAACTGTTGTAATCCTGTTGAATAAGTTGGGGTCCAGCATCCATTCGTGGGGATCCAAAAGATTTCTACTTAGGCTGTCTGCTAAGAGATTTTGTTTTCCTGGGATGAAGTGAGCTTGAAGATGCAGATTCAGAGATAGAGCTGTGTCCCATAGACTCATGGCTAGTCTGCAAAGGGGGTAAGAGTGGGAGCCCCCCTGCTTGTTTATGTACCACATGACTGTGGTATTGTCTGTACGAATCAGAAGATGTCCTGGCTGCAAAATTTTCTGGAAGGCTAGAAGAGCATGTTGGACTGCCAACATTTCCTTCAGGTTGATGTGCCAGTGAAGATGTTTCTTTGACCAAGAGCCCTGCTGGCAGTTGTCTAGAAAATGAGCTCCCCAAGCATAATCCGAAGCGTCTGTGGTCATGAACTGAAAAGGCTGAGGCAGACGAAAGGGGTTTCCTTAGTTTAAAGCACAAGTCCTGGACCACCAAAGGAACTCTTTTTGGAGGCAGGGAATCAGAGGTATCATTGTATCCAGGCTGTGGTAATGCTGAGACCATACACTCTTTAGGTACCATTGAAGTTTTCTCATATGAAGCCTTGCATTTGGAATCAACAGTATGCAAGAAGCCATGTAGCCCAAAGCCTGCAGGAATTTCCTTGCAGTGAGCGTAGTCAAAGTAGCCAAGGTTTTGAAAATTGATGTCAGATGTACTTGCTTTTCTGGAGTCAGGAAGGCCTTTTGCAAGCTTGTGTTTAGAAGAGCTCCCAAAAAGATCATTTGTTGAGAGGGGATCAAATGTGACTGTGTTCACTGAAAATCCCAGTAGTAGGAGGAGACGCTGAACAAACTGCAGATGTTGAAGTAAAAGATCCTTGCTGTCCGCCTGGATAAGGCAGTCGTCCAGATAGGGGTAAATTTCAATCCCTTGGAGTCTGCAATAAGCAACTACTGGAGCCAGGCACTTGGTAAAGACTCTGGGCGCAGTAGATAAGCCAAAGGGCAGTGCAGAGAATTGAAAGTGTCTTGAGCCTGCCTTGAATCTGAGGTATTTTCTGCGTTCCTGTCTGATGGGACTGTGTAAGTAAGCCTCCATCAGGTCCAATGTAACCATCCAAGCATCCTGGGAGAGCATGGGAAGAAGTTGTTGCAGAGTAAGCATCCTGAATTTTGGAATTTCCAGAAAAGTATTTAATACAGAGAGGTCCAGAATAGGTCTCCATGCATTCTGTTTTCTTGGAACCAGGAATAGTCTTGAATAAAAACCCCTTCCCATCTCTGGGAGTGGAACAGGTTCTATGGCTCTCATGGCCAATAAAGCGTCCACCTGATTTAAGGCCTCTGACCATTGATGTTTTGGCAGATCTGGCCAACCGTAAGACCTTGTCAGAGTATGAAAGTGGAATTTGTAGCCTTTTAAAATCACATCCAAAACCCATTTGTCCTGGGTTATATGCGTCCAATTTTGGTAAAAAAGAGATAGTTTTCCTCCAAGAGGAGCTTCCAGGCAAGAAAGACCTGTAGCCCAACAGAGGGAGTCATTGGGTCTTCTCCCCTTCTAGGTGAAGAAGAAGTCCACTGTCTGGACCTCCAAGAGGCCTGTGTCTGCACCCGGCCTCTAGACGGTCTATATCTTCCTCTGAGGCCTGTCAGAAGTGGGAAAGGACCAATTTTTGGAGGGCCAATTTCTAGAAAATCTAGGAGGCTGAACTTGTTAAAAAATCCTCGACAGTCTGCATAGATTTTGCTTTTTCCTCCATCTTTTTAATAACCTCCTCAGCCTTGGATCCAAATAAAACATCATGTTGAACAGGGGCATCTAACAGTTTTGCCTTAACCTGCTCAGGTAAATTCTGCTCCCGAAGCCAAGCATGTCTCCTGATAACAGTACCAGAGGCTGCGGCCCTGCAAGAAGCTTCCAAGGCATCAAAACCACAATGTAAACTATGTTTGCTAACTTGTTCAGTTGCATGCAAAACATCCTGTAATTCCTTGTCCTCTGCACATGCAGGGAAGGTAGAAAGCCTTTGCTTTAAAACAGACAAAAGAAATTGCTGATACTTGAACATATGAAACTGGCAATTTAAAGCTCTAATAGAAAGAGTAGCAGAAGTATAAACCTTTTTGCCCCACCTATCCAAGGCACGAGAATCCTTTTCAGAGGGTATAGGATTTTTAGATGAAGCTGCCTTAGCAGCTTTAGAACCCTGAGAAATAGTTTCAGGATCTGCAGAAGGGTTCTTAAATAAGAATTGATGGGAATCAGGGACTCTGTAAAATCTATCAAGGCTTAGAAGGAGCAAGCGGCAAGGAATAAGGATTCAGGTTAGCTTCAGAGAAAGCATCATCCACAATATCAAGTACAGGAGGAATAGCCAAAGGTCTGCGTTGAGGGAGAAGGAGAAATTCTCTGAGCCTCTTCTTGGAGGCAGAATAATCCTGACCTTCCCAATGAAAATGCTCTCTCATCTCATGCAAGGTTTCCCCAAAAGAGAAATCTTCAGGGGGAGAAGCAGAGGGAATAGAGTCCTCTGCATCCGAATCCTCATAAGGAGGAAAAGAGTAATCCTGGTCAGAGGAAGAGACAGAAGACACAGAAGACACAGAAGCCTGACCAGAGGAATCATAAGGTAATCCTGTCTAGGCCTTTTTTCAGGCGGAGGGTGAGAACCCCTAATCATTGTAAGTAAATCCTCAGCCATCTGTAGTAATTGCTTCTGGGACTTGGGAGCTGAATCCGAAGCAGCTTGAGAGGAAACCCTTGGTTTTACAGGAGTTTTTGACTTTGCCTTTGTCTTTGTTGAAATAGTTATATGTGAAGGCCTGAAAACTCCCTCAGAAGCCGGTACCTGCACAGCGGTTCCGGACCCATCTGAAGGAGCGACGTCCGAAGGTGCTGCAGCAGATAAAATATTAGGCCTAGATGGCTCCCCATGGGAGTCCATGTCGGCCATCGGTTCAGAAGTGGCGGACGACAGGGGCTGCAAAAGCGCCTCACTGACGACCGCAGAACCCGATGCTGGCTCCGGCTGCGAAGAATCCTGTTTGGACCTCGGAGGTCTATCCTTGTCCTTGCGTTTCTTTTAAATTCCGGTTGCCGGAAAAGTATCCGACGACATCCTATAATTAAATCGTCTACCGAAATAGTTCAAGGCCCAATCGTACCTACGCTTGATAGTGCGAGAATTAATCCTGGCACAGAACAGACAGCAAGAAAAGTACAGTTTTGTACCTACCATAAATGTAGATGTCCGATAGACATGCAACTGCAGTCATAACATGAGGGTTGTCCTGCCTCAGGCAGCCCTCGGTGGGCCGGATTCCAAAGTCTGGGTCCGACGTCGGCTGATGTCGCATTTCTCCTTGACGTCAGAGCGGCTGGAGTACATAAGCATCAGCCGACACCATTTTCTTCAGTGTTTCTTGCCCCAGATGCCAGGTGCCCTCCAGGGAAGGCTGTAATCAAATTGGAAGACAAAAACGGGATTCCAAACAAATAAATGAGCAATAAAACAAATACACCATAACAGATATCCCCAGCTAAGAGTAACAGGGATAGGAGTGGACCCTAGGCATAGAGGGGTATGGAGGGAGGGAAAATCCGACTGCAGTTGCATGTCTATTGGACATCTACATTTATGGTAGGTACAAAAAGTACAGTTTTGTACCTACCATAAATGTAGATGTCCGATAGGAATGCATCTGCAGTCCTTACAAATGGGTTGTCCTGTCGTCAGGCAGCCCTTCGGTCGGCCGGATTCCAAAGTCTGGGTCTGGCCTCGGCTGGTGTCGCACTTCACCCGAAGTCATAGCTGCAGTTATTCGGGTATAAAGGCATCAGCCGACGCCATCTTCCTCAGTGTTTCTGGCCCCAGATGCCAGGTGCCCTCTAGGAAGGCTAAATTTGGATAAATGCCAATGATTCCAAATAGTAGAGAGCAAACACAAAAAATAAGCATGTATGTACATATATACAAACAAATACACCATAATAGATTCCCCCAGCTAGCTATAAGATGGGCAAATACCCTAGGAGTACCACAGAGGGGAAAGGTGGGAGGGTAATCCTGACTGCAGATGCATTCCTATCGGACATCTACATTTATGGTAGGTACAAAACTGTACTATGTCCTTCAAGGATGCATCTGCAGTCCTTACAAATGGGTAGAATACCATAGCCAAACTGGGGGAGGAGGAAAAGGAAGTTATGGTGTAGTTAAGATCCCTTGCAAAACAGCAGTGGCAAAACCTGCTCGGGATCTAGAGTATAAAGGTAAATTATAATGCTTGGCAAATGTATGCACGGAGCTCCAAGTAGCAGCCTCTAAAATGTCCTTGGTAGCCACTCCTCGTAGGAAAGCTGTGGTAGTGGCTGTAGCCCTTGTAGAGTGAGGCCTGATGTTTTCTGGAGTTTTCTTTCCATGGTAGGAGTAACAAAATCTGATACAATTTCCTATCAACTTGGAAATAGTCTGTTTTGAAATTGCTTTTCCTTCCATTCCTGTTGCATATGCTACCAGAAGCTGGTCAGTTTTTCTATTGCCCTTGGTCCTGTCCAGGTAGTAGCGTAATTGTCTATGTACATCCAAGGTATGCAACAGTCTTTCTCCCCTGTTCTGTGGGTTGGGGAAGAATGTAGGTAGGTGGATAGCCTGATTTAAAGATACTCTGGAGACCACCTTAGGCATAAAAGTAGGATTTGTTCTCATGGACACTATCTTGATGGAAGATCAGGAAGGGTTGTACTGCCACTAATGCCTGTAGCTCAGATACCCTTCTTGCTGAAGTGATTGCCAGTAGGAAAGCAGTTTTCCATGATAAGTATTGTAATTCTGCTGTTGCTGCTGGTTCGAAAGGAGGGAGTGTCAATTTTTCTAGCACAAAGTTCAAGTCCCATGCTGGTAATGGTGGATTCCTAGGAGGTTTTACATTTTTAGTTCCTCTGAGAAACTGCCTGAGTAGAGGATGTGAGAAGACTGGAGGATCCAAGTCGTATTCTGCTGAAATAGCTGATGCATGAATCTTAATGGAAGAATAGGACAGGCCTTTGTGAAAGAGCTCTGCCAAGTATTCCAGGATGTTGGCTATGTTTACCAGTGACACATCTTCTCCTTTTGTAGTACTCCAAATGAGGTATCTTTTCCATTTTGCTGAATAATTTTTCCTTGTTGAGCGTCTGCGAGCCTCCAGGATAATGTCTTTAACCCTTTGGGATAAATTTGGGTTAATTGGCCTTATGCAATGTTCCAGGCAGTCAGCTGCAGCGTTTTCAGGTTTGGATGCAGGATGTTGTAGTTGTTCTGTGTTAACAGCAATGGAACCAGGGGTAAGGGCCACATTTGTTCCCGAGACATGCTCCTCAGTAATGGGTACCAATGTTGTCTTGGCCAGTCTGGAGCTATCAGAATGATCCTTGGACGGTCCTCTTTGATCTTCAATAACACCTTGTGCATCAAAGGAAGTGGTGGGAATGCATATGCTGCCAGGTTTTCCAGCTGAAAGAGAGAGTCCACCTTCCAAGCAAGTGGGTGGTGCGTCCTTGTGCAGAATTTCTGTAGCTGGTGATTGTGTGGGGATGCAAATAAGTCTATTTCTGGGAGTCCCCATTTTCTTGTAATGGTTTTGAAGATGTCCGGATGCAGCATCCATTCGTGGGCATCCGTGGTAGTCCTGCTTAATCTGTCTGCTAGAATGTTTTCTTTTCCTGGTACAAAAACTGCTTGTAACTGAATGTTGTAGCTCAGGGCCACATTCCAGAGGTCCAGTGCCATCCGGCATAGAGGGTACGAATGTGTGCCTCCCTGTTTGTTGATGTACCACATAACTGTGGTGTTGTCTGTCCTTATCATCAATTGGCCTTGTCGTAGAAATGGTCTGAATGTCTGAATTGCCAGTTTTACTGCCAGCATTTCCTTTAGGTTTATGTGTAGGTGCAGCTGGTCTGGTGTCCATAAACCTTGAATGCACTTGTCCGGCATGTGGGCCCTCCAACCGAGGTCTGAGGCGTCCGTCGTGATGGTTTGGCTTGGCTGAGTGTTGTGGAAGGGCAATCCTGTGTTTGCCTGACAGGCCTGAGCCCACCATAGGAATTCTTGTTTCAGGCATGGAATTATTGGAATTTGAGTTTCTAGGCTGTGCTGGTGTTGAGACCATAAATTCCTTAGGTACCACTGTAATTTTCTCATATGCAGTCTGGCATGTGGAACCAATATTATGCAGGATGCCATGAAGCCCAAGGCTTGCAGGACTTTTCTTGCCGTTAGCTGGTCCTGTTTTGTTAATGCCAAAAGTAGAGAGGTAGTTGCTTCTGTTTTCTACTGTTAGGAATGCCATTTGTTTTGATGTGTCTAGCTCTGCACCCAAAAAGGTTATCCTTTGGGATGGTATCAGCCTTGACTTTTTTATATTGACTGTATATCCCAGGGCTTGTAGTAGGTAAATGACCCTTTGCAAGTCTTCTGCTAGCTTGTTTTTGTTGTCCGCTTGTATCAGGCAGTCGTCCAGGTAAGGGTAGATTTGGATTCCCTGAAGCCTGCAATGAGCAATTACTGATGCCAGGCACTTTGTGAACACTCTGGGCGCAGTAGATAAGCCAAAGGGCAATGCTGAGAATTGATAATGCTCTGATCCTGCAAGAAATCTGAGGTATCTTCTGCAATTTGGTCGTATGGGGACGTGCAGGTATGCCTCCTTGAGATCTAGAGTTACCAGCCAAGACTCCTTGCCCAGCATGGGAAGAAGCTGCTGTAGAGTCAGCATTTTAAATTTTGGAACAATGAGGAATGTGTTTAAAGCAGACAGGTCGAGAATAGGTCTCCATTTGCTCTCTTTTCTTGGTACCAGGAAGAGTCTGGAGTAAAATCCCTTTCCTTGCTCCATAGATGGTACCTTTTCTACAGCTCTCATCCTTAATAATTGAGATATTTGTTTTAGAGCTTCTGTCTTTTGATTTGGAGGTAGGTTTGGCATTCCTCTCTTCCCTGGTAGAGTATGGAAGTGAAACCTGTAACCTTGGTCTATTGTCTGCAAAATCCACTTGTCTCTTGTGATGTAATGCCAGTTTGTTGAAAATAAGGCTAGCTTCCGCCTAAGGGTGCTTGTAGTTGTTCCCTGGTAGGCGGTGCCAGAGCCAAGTCACTGTGATTGACCTGTAGTTGTGGTGGTGGCTGTGTCTGTGGCTGTGCCTCGCTGGTTGTTGCCCTGCCACTGGCGTCCCTGTAGGCACCCCTGGATTGGCTTCTGCCTCTTGAACGCCTATTCCTGCCTCTCTGAGTTCTGGAGGAGTCTGGAAAGGACCAATTCTTGGAGGGCCAATTCCTGCTAAACCTCGGAGGTTGGACCTGTAAGAAATCTTTCACTGTTTGGACAGATTTTGCCTTCTCTTCCATCTTCTTCAGCACTTGTTGTGCAGGAGAGCCAAACAAATTGATCTTATCCATAGGAGCATCTAATAGTTTTGATTTGACATGGTCTGGTAAGGCCTGTTCTTTTAACCATGCATGCCTTCTGATAACTGTGCCAGTCATGGCTGATCTAAAGGAAGCCTCCAGTGCATCATAGCCGCATTTTAAGGAATGGTTACTGACTTGTGAACGTTATGTACCATTTCCTGCACATATTTTTTGTCTACTGTTTCATCAGAGGACAGTTTTTTGGTTAACTGGTCTAGCATAAATTCTTGATACTGTATCATGTGAAATTGACAGTTCAAGGCCCTAGCTGAAAGAGTAGCAGAAGTGTAAACTTTTTTACCCCATCTCTCTAAGGATCTGGATTCCCTTTCAGAGTGGAGGGTTTTTTTGGCAGAGGTAGCTGCTACAGCCTTAGGTCCTTGGGAGATAGTCTCTGGATCTGCAAAAGGAGCCTTATACAAGTGGTAATGTGTGTCCGGGACCCTGTAGTATCTATCGGGCTTAGCAGGGGCCGGAGGTAGAGAATCAGGAGCAGTACAAGCATCATTAAATGCATCATCTACAACAGAAAGAACTGGAGGTATGGCTAAAGGCCTATGTTGTGGTAAATGCAGAAAAGTTCTAAGCCTTTTTCTGGAATCTGAAAAATCCTGGCCCTGCCACTGAAATTGTTCTTTCATAGCATGCAAGGTTTCCCCAAAAGAAAATTCCTCAGGCGGAGAGGCAGAAGGGATGGACTCTTCAGCATCAGAGTCTTCATAAGGGGAGTAAGGAGCCTCTGGAGGGTCTGTATCATTTGGATCATCAGAGGAATCATCTGTAGACACTGGCTCAGGGGGCTCTGCTCTAGGCCTCTTCTCTGGAGGCGGGTGAGAGGCCCTGTCTGGTTGAGGTTGGGATCCTCGGATTAAAGAAATGAGATCCTCTGCTAAACTAAGCATTTGTGAACTAGAGCTAGGCCTGTGAGAGGGGGTGTCTTAGCAGGCACAGATTTAGTAGCTTTAGCTGCTTTAGCCCTGGCAAAGGCCTTAATGGACATGGCTGCAGGTGGCCTAGCAGCTCCATGTGCAGGGGTTGAAATATCCAAGGGAATAGTGTCTGATAATTCCTGAGAAACTGCAACAGCAGGTGGAATTTCAGAAGCAGATTCCACGAGATTGGAAGAGGCCTCGGTAGAAGGTAAGTTTTCGGCTGAAGGAAGAACCGCTTGCTCGGTTTCAGCCGAAACCGAGACACTCGCGGTTGGCTTAACCGCGGTTTCGGCCGAAACTGCGGATCGCGAGTGTCGGTCCTTTTCCTTGCGTTTTTTAGATATTTGCGAAGTCAGAGGATCCGACGGCATAATATAAGCAAAATCGGAGCCGAAAAACTCCTCAGCAAATTCCGACCGACGTCTAAGCGTCCGCCGGTTAAAAGAAGCACAGGCTAGACAAGCTGCGACGTCGTGGTCTGGGCCTAGACAAGGTAAGCAGTAAGAATGGAAATCTTTGAGGTATTTGTTTCCCACAAGTTAAACAGTTATTCACTTTTTCTGACATCGGCTGAGGAAAGAAAGAGTCCCCAACGGGGTACTTAGCTTTTTAGAAGTCTTCGTTAGTAGTATTCGGTAGTATTCTCTGGTTCTGACCGACCGGCACTTGCGAACAGCTTCTGCTTCGGGCGCCACTCGGCAAGAAAGACTGAGGAAGATGGCATCGGCTGATGCCTTTATACCCGAATAACTGCAGCTATGACGTCGGGTGAAGTGCGACACCAGCCGAGGCCAGACCCAGACTTTGGAATCCGGCCGACCGAAGAGCTGCCTGACGACAGGACAACCCATTTGTAAGGACTGCAGATGCATCCTTGAAGGACATCTGTACTATGTCCTTCAAGAATGCAACTGCAGTCATAACATGTGGGTAGAATACCATAGCTTAGCTGGGGGAGGAGGTATGCTCTAGGAAAGAGAGGGCGTGGCAATCAAGCCCTGCAGGACTGCCGAAGCAAAGCCTGCTCTGGATCTGGAATATAGAGGGAGATTGTAGCGTTTGGAGAATGTATGCACGGAGCTCCATGGAGCAGCTTCTAGAATGTCCTTGGTAGGCACCCCTCTTAAGGATGCTGTAGAGGTGGCTGTAGCTCTGGTGGAATGTGGTCTGACATTGGCTGGAACAGTCTTTCCATGAAAGGAATAACAGAATCTGATGCAATGTCCAATCCATTTAGAAATAGTCTGTTTTGAAATTGCTTTTCCTTGGACTGCAGGGGCGTAAGCTACAAAAAGTTGTTCAGACTTCCTGCTGGTCTTGGTTCTGTCCAGGTAGTATCGAAGTTGTCTGTGAACGTCCAAGGTATGCAACAGTCTTTCCCCCTTATTCTCAGGATTGGGGAAGAAAGCAGGCAGATGAATGGCTTGATTTAAAGAAACCCTAGATACCACCTTTGGCATAAAAGTACGGTTGGTCCTTAATGAAACTCTGTCTCTATGAAAAATAATAAAGGGTGGTATTGCCATTAGGGCCTGTAGCTCCGAAACCCTTCTTGCTGAGGTAATTGCCAACAGGAAAGCTGTCTTCCATGAGAGAAATTGCAAGTCAACTGAAGCTGCTGGCTCAAATGGAGGTAGAGTCAGTTTTTCTAAGACAAAATTGAGGTCCCAGGCTGGCACTGGGGCCTTTCTTGGTGGCTTAATGTTCTTGATTCCCCTGAGGAATTGTCTTAGTAAGGGGTGAGAAAAAACAGGCGGATCAGTGTTGTATCTAGCTGAAATAGCAGACGCATGTATCTTTATGGAAGAATATGAGAGGCCGTTCTTTAACATTTATCTGCCAAATATTCCAAGATGAGTGGGATGTTCAACAATGATGCATCATGTCCCTTGCTGGTATTCCAATTGCTGAATCTTTTCCACTTTGCTAAGTAAACCTTTCTGGTGGATGGTCTTCGAGCCTCTGTTAGTATCCGCTGAACTTCCTTGGAGAGAGATAAGCTGAAGTTATTTATGGGATCTCCCAGGCTGTTAGCTGCAGTGTCTGAAGATTTGGATGCAGTGTTTCGAAATTGTGTTGAGTCAAAAGTAGAGGCCACTGGGGGAGGGCCCACCTCCTGGTGTGACATATGCTCCGTAGTAGTGGGTACCAGTGTTGTCTTGGCCAATCCGGAGCTATTATGATTCCCTTGGGCTTCTCTGCTTTGATCTTTAGTAATACTGAGGTCATCAGTGGCAGAGGTGGGAATGCATAGATTGCTAGGGAGTTCCAGGTGAATGAGAGGGCATCTATTTTCCAAGCTTTTGGGTGGTATGTCCTTGTGCAAAATTTTGGTAGAAGATGGTTGAGGTGAGAGGCAAATAGGTCCACTTCTGGCTTGCCCCATGTCGAAGTGAGTTGTCTGAAGGCCTTCGGATGTAACCTCCACTCGTGTGGATCTGTGAAATTCCTGCTTAGGCTGTCCGCCAACACATTGTCTTTTCCTGGAACAAACTGGGATTGTAACTGGATGTTTAGGCTCAGAGATTTCTCCCAAAGCTGCATTGTCAGTCTGCAAAGGGGGTAAGAGTGGGTGCCCCCCTGCTTGTTTATGTACCACATCACAGTGGTGTTGTCTGTCCGTATCATTAAATGGCCTTGCTGGAGTTGGTGTTGAAAAGCCTCGATGGCATGCATTACTGCCAGCATTTCCTTTTGGTTTATATGCAGATGTGTTTCCTTTGGAGACCATTGTCCTTGTATACACCTGCCTTCCATGTGCGCCCCCCCTCATGGTCTGTGTTATCTGTGGTTTTTTTAATGACATACCTATGTTTTCCTGGCTCACTGAGGCCCACCATAGGAATTCCTTTTGAAGGCATGGAATGAGTGGTAGGATTGTCTCCAAGTTGTTGCTGTGTTGAGACCAAATGCTTTTTAGGTACCATTGAAGCTTTCTCATGTGTAGTGTAGAATGCAGGATGCCATGTAACCCAGGGCCTGTAGGAATCTCCTTGCAGTCATCTGGGTGAGTTTTGCTAAACCTTTCAAGTAATGAGTTAACTTCTCTTGCTTGTCTTCTGTCAGGTAAGCCATCTGAGAGGCTGTGTCTAGTTTGGCTCCTAAGAAGATTATTTGCTGGGATGGCTGCAGTCTTGACTTTTGGAAGTTGACTGTGTATCCCAGAGCTTGAAGTAATCGTATGACATAATCCAGGTTTTTTGTCAACATCAATTTGTCGTCCGCTTGTATGAGGCAGTCGTACAAGTACGGGTAAATTTGTATACCCTGGAGCCTGCAATGAGCAATTACTGAAGCCAGGCATTTTGTAAATACTCTGGGCGCAGTAGATAAGCCAAATGGCAATGCTGAGAATTGATAATGCTCTGGCCCTGCAAGAAATCTGAGGTATCTTCTGCAGCTGTGTCTGATAGGGACATGCAGGTATGCCTCCTTGAGGTCCAGAGTAATCAGCCACGACTCCTTGCCCCAGCATGGGAAGGAGTTGCTGTAGAGTCAGCATTTTGAACTTTGGTACTATGAGAAAGGTGTTTAATGCGGACAAGTCCAGTATTGGTCTCCATTGAGATTCTTTTCTTGGAACAAGGAACAGTCTTGAGTAAAACCCCTGTTTTTGTTCTTGCTGTGGAACTCATTCTATTGCTTTCATTCGAGTCAGCAGAGTGATTTGCTTGATAGCCTCTGCCCTTTGATTGTGTGGTAGGTTTGGCATGCCTTGTTTTCTTGGTAAGGTATGAAAATGAAACCTGTACCCTCGGTCTATAATGTCCAAAATCCATTTGTCCTTTGTCAGTCTGTGCCAGTTTTCTGCAAACAGAGATAATTTCCCGCCCAAGGGAGCTTCTAGTTGTTCCCTGGTAGGCGGTAGTAGAGGAAAGTCATTGAGATTGTGGTTGTTGGGCAGGTGAAACCCTCGTCACTTCTTTGGTTTCCTGGCTGCCATTGTCGCACCCTGTAAGGGCCTCTGTATTGGCCTCTTCCTCGCCACGTCTGTTCTTACCCCTTTAAACCTTTTCAGGATGAGGAAAGCCCCAGTTTTTGAAGGCCAATTCCTACTGAATCTGGGGGGTTGAACCTGGAGGAAATCTTTCACAGTCTGAACTGATTTTGCTTTTTCTTCGATGGTCTTTAACACATCCTTAGCATTTGCACCAAAAAGCTTGTTCTTTTCCAAAGGTGCATCCAGAAGTTTTGCTTTTACATGATCTGGTAGAGGTTGATCTTTTAACCAAGCATGTCTACGAATCACTGCCCCTGTCATAGCTGCCCTACATGAAGCTTCCAGTGCATTATATCCACACTGCAGGAAGTGATTGCTTACTTGTTGAGTGTTATGTACAGCTTCCTGCAAAGTCTTCCTGTCCAAAGGATCAGGAGAAGCTAATGTTTTTTGTAAATCTAAGAGATAATCCTGATATTGTAACATATGAAAAAGGCAATTTAAAGCTCTCATAGATAAGGTAGTGGATGTGTAAACCTTTTTGCCCCATCCCTCTAATGACCTTGCTTCCCTGTTGGAGGGCAAAGGATTTTTTGAGGTGGAGGCTGAAACTCCTTTAGGCCCCTGTGAAATAGTTTCCAAATCAGCAGTATGGGCCCTGAATAAATGGGAATGAGTTTCTGGAACCCTGTAATACCTGTCTGGCTTGGCTGGAGCAGGAGGAAGAGAATCAGGGGTAGCACTAGAGTCAGAATACAAATCATCCAGAACATCAAGTACAGGAGGAATAGCTAAGGGCCTGTGCTGAGGCTTCTTAAGTCCTAAGGCGTTTCCTAGAATCAGAATATTCCTGACCCTGCCACTTGAAATGTTCCCTCATAGAGTGCAGAACTTCCCCAAAAGAAATATCCTCAGGAGGGGAGGCCGAAGGGATGGAATCTTCTGCATCCGAGTCCTCATAGGTCTGGAAGAGCTCTTCCTGGCTATCAGAGTGGACAGAGCCCTCAGAGTCTTCATCTGAAGGAGTAGGGTCAGAGGGTTCAACCCGGGGGCCTTTTATCAGGAAGAGGCTGGGATGCTCTCTCAGGATGGGCTTGTGAACCTCTAATCATGGAAATTAAATCAGCAGCCATGGACATAATTTGTGTCTCCGGAGTCGGCTGAGGAAAGGATTTAGAAGTAATATGCTTTGTTTTGCTGGCTGCCTTAGCCCTAGTGTAGGCCTTAATAGACATGGCCATAGGAGGCCTGGCAGCTACACGTGCAGGAGTGACCTTGTCTACAGCAATGGTCTCGGGCATTTCCTCAGTTTCGGTATCCGGAGGAAAGTCTATAACTGGCGGAGTAATGTCTGGAATCGGAGTCGTCGGTAATGCGGTGTCTTCGGTTCGGAGCGGTGGAGAGACAGTCTCAGAGGGAACCGGAAAACTCGCGCTAGGTATTGGCGTGGAGTCGGTGGTAGACGCGGGCCGAGGATGTCGGTCCCAGTCTTTTCGCTTTTTGGGAGTTTGCGATGTCGGAAGATCCGACGGCATGGTGTAGGCAAATTTATAGCCGAAAAAATCTTCAGCGAACTCCGCCCGGCGCCTGAGAGTGCGCTTGTTGAAGCGAGCACAGGCTACACAGGCCGAGATGTCGTGGTCTGGGCCCAGGCAAGGGTGGCAGTAAGAGAGGAAATCCTTATGAGGTATTTGTTTACCACAAAAAAGACAATTGTTAACTTTTTCAGTAATTTCTGACATCGGCTGAGACAAGAAAAGGTCCCCAACGGGGTACTTAGCTTTTTCGATGACTTTGGTATCGTAGAATACAGGAGCTGACCGACCGGCACTTGCGAACTGCTTCTGCTTCGGGCACCGCGCGGCAAGAAAGACTGAAGAAAATGGCGTCGGCTGATGCTTATGTACTCCAGCCGCTCTGACGTCAAGGAGAAATGCGACATCAGCCGACGTCGGACCCAGACTTTGGAATCCGGCCGACCGAGGGCTGCCTGAGGCAGGACAACCCTCATGTTATGACTGCAGTTGCATTCTTGAAGGACATCGTCGTGGTCAGGGCCTAAGCAAGGTAGACAGTAAGAGTGGAAATCTTTATGAGGTATTTGTTTTCCACACGAAATACAAATATTAACTTTTTCTGACATCGGAGGAGCAAGAAAAAAGTTTCCCCAACAGGGTACTTAGCTTGAGAAGAGAAGTTGAAAAGTTCGGACCGAAGTCAATCAAAGCACGTTGTTGTGAATGCGCCAACCAACGACTTGCGAGCTGCTTTCCACTGCACGGCAAGAAAGACTGGAGAAGATGGCGTCGGCTGTCAGCTTTGTACCTCTGCGCTCTGACGTCAGGGTACTTGCTGAACAGCCGACGCCGGACCCAGACTTTGGAATTCTGGCCGACCTCAGGCTGCCTGCTGGCAGGAACACCCTACAGTTATGACTGCAACAGTGAAACACGAAGAACATCTAGTAGGCCCTGCAAAACTGCAGTGGCAAAACCAGCTCTAGTCTTAGAATATAGAGGTAAGTGATAGTGTTTGGTGAAGGTGTGCACTGAACTCCAAGTTGCAGCTTCCAGAATATCCTTGGTTGGCACTCCCCTGAGGAAGGCTGCTGATGTAGCTGTAGCCCTGGTGGAGTGGGACCTACTGTTAAGCAGGTACCGGTTTCCCATGATGCGTGTAGCAGAAACGTATGCAATGCCCTATCCATTTAGAAATGGTCTGTTTTGAGATGGCTTTTCCTTGTGATCCTGTAGCACAAGCTACAAAGAGTTGATGAGAATTTCTGAAAGCCTTAGTTTTATCCAAGTAGTAACGTAATTGCCTGTGAATGTCCAAAGAGTGCAGGAGTCTTTCTCCTTTGTTCTGGGGATTTGGGAAAAAGGTGGGTAAATGAATGGTTTGGTTTAGGGCCACACTGGATACCACTTTTGGCATAAAGGAAGGGTTAGTTCGTAGAGAGAGAGACTGTCTTGATGAAAAATGAGGAAAGGCTCCACTGCCATTAGTGCCTGTAGCTCCGAGACTCTTCTAGCTGAGGTTATTGCAAGTAGCAGGGCAGTTTTCCAGGAAAGAAATTTTAAATCAGCTGAAAAAGCTGGTTCAAAGGGCGGCAGTGTAAGCTTTTCCAGAACAAAGTTGAGATCCCAAGTAGGTGTTGGTGCTCTCCTTGGCGGTCTTATGTTCTTAGCCCCTCTGAGGTACTGCCTTAGGAGTGGATGTGAGAATAAAGGAGGATCCGTGTTGTAATGAGCTGAAATTGCTGAGGCGTGGATCTTAATAGATGAAAAGGAAAGACCTTTGTGCAACATCTCAGTTAAATATTGTAGAATATGAGGAATGTTTGGATCAAGGGGATTTTGTCCTTTAGCCTGGTTTCAGGCACAAAATCTTCTCCATTTGTCTTAATAGGTTTTCCTGGTGCTGGGCCTCCTGGCCTTCAGAATGACATCCATAACTGCTTTGGATAGAGGTGTTGGCTGGTTGTTTAGGTAATTTGCTATGCAGCCAGGTTTAAAGTCTTGAGCTGGCTGTGTAGAATCTAATCGTCTCGCTGGGTGAGCAGGTGAGGAATTTGTGGTAAAATCCATAGTGGGCCACGGGCCATGTTCCTTAAAAATGGATATCAATGCTGGCATGGCCAGTCTGGTGCAATGAGTATCATTTGTGGCCTCTCTAATCTGACTTTCAGCAGTACCTTTGCTAGAAGAGGCAGTGGAGGAAAGGCATACACTGTTAATGTTTTCCAACTGAATGAGAGGGTGTCCACTTTCCAAGCTTGTGGATGGAATGTCCTTGTGCAAAATTTTTGAAGTTGGTAGTTTTGGGGGCTTGCAAACAGATCTATGTCTGGGCGTCCCCATTTTTGAGCTATCATTGCAAATACTTGTGGATCTAGTTTCCACTCATGTGGATCCATGATGTTTCTGCTTAGGTCGTCTGCCAATGTGTTTTTCTTTCCTGGCAGGAATTGTGCTTGTAATTGAACCTGGTAAGACAGTGCAGTGTTCCACAAGGTCATTGCTTGCCTGCATAGAGGGTAGGAATGTGCGCCCCCTTGCTTGTTTATGTACCACATTGCCGTGGTATTGTCCGTCTTTATTATTAGTTGTCCTGGGTGTAAGAGGTTCTTGAATGCTGTTAGGGCATTCTGGACTGCTATAGCATTTCTTTTTGATTAATATGCAGATGCCTCTGATCTGTAGTCCATTTGCCCTGAATGCACTGTCCTGCCATGTGTGCTCCCCAGGCATAGTCCGATGCATCTGTTGTCATAGTTTGCCTGGCTGTGAGTAAGGTGAAAGGCTGACCCTTGTTGAGGTGACATGCCTGTGCCCACCATAGAAACTCCTGTTGAAGGCAGAGAATGAGTGGTATCATTTTTTCCAAGCTGTGGCTGTGCTGAGTCCATATGCTTTTCAGGTACCATTGTAATTTCCTCATATGCCGTTTTGCAAATGGTATTAGTAGTATGCAAGATGCCATGAATCCAAAGGCCTGCAGAATTTTTCTTGCAGGGGGTTGGGTCTTTCTTGCCATTATTTTGAAATATTGAGTCAGCTGTTTCTTGTCTGGAATGAGATAAGCCATCTGAGCCGTTGTGTTCATGCTGGCACCCAGGAATATTATGTTTTGTGAGGGCACTAGTTTTGATTTCTTTTTGTTTACTGTGTACCCTAGGCAACTTAGGTGGTGTTTGACAAATGCCAGATGCTTTAAAAGAATGTCCTTGCTTTCTGCTTGAATAAGGCAGTCGTCCAGGTATGGCTATATTTGAATTCCTCTGTCTGCAGTATGCAATTACTGGTTCCAAGCATTTTGTGAAGACCCTGGGCGCAGTACATAAGCCAAAGGGCAGTGCAGAGAATTGATAATGCGTTGAACCTGCAATGAAGCGGAGGTATCTTCTGCAATTTTGTCCGATAGGGACATGCAGGTATGCCTCCTTGAGGTCCAACGTTACTAGCCAAGCATTCTTGCCCAGCATGGGAAGAAGCTGCTGTAGTGTTAGCATCTTGAATTTTGGTACTTGCAGATAGGTGTTCAGAATTGAAAGATCCAGACTGGGTCTCCATGCTTTGTCCTTTCTTGGGACTAGAAAGAGTCTTGAGTAAAATCCTTGTCCTTGCTCCTGTGTAGGTACCTGTTGCATGGCTCTCATGTCCATGAGAGCTATAATTTGTTTTTGTGCCTCTGCCCATTGATTTGGTGGCAGGTTTGGCATTTCTTTTTTCCTTGGTAAGGTATGAAAGTGGAATCTGTATCCTTGAGAGACAATGTCTAGAACCCATTTGTCTTTTGTAATGATGTGCCAGTTGTCTGCAAAAAATGCTAATTTTCCTTCCAAGGGAGCTGCCAGGAGAGATTTGCTTGGTAGTTTGAGGATTGAGTCATTGTGTTTGTCTTCTGCTAGCCTGAGGCCTGTCTTCTCCTCCTTTCTGGGTAGCAGTACCCCATTGCCGAGGTTTGTAAGGGCCTTGTGACTGACCTCTGCCCCTTGGGCGTTTGTATTTGCCTCTCTGTGATCTGTCAGTAGCTGGAAAGGACCAGTTTTTCGTTGGCCAATTTCTGCAGAAACGAGGGGGTTGTACCTGCAAAAAATCCTTGACCGTCTGCATACACTTTGCCTTAGCCTCCATTTTCTTTAAAACCTCTTCTGCTTTGACACCAAATAAGACATCCTGCTGTAAAGGTGCATCCAATAATTTTGCTTTAACATGATCAGGAAGGGTTTTTGTTCTTTTAACCAAGCATGTCTACGTATGACAGAGCCAGTAACAGCTGCTCTACAGGAAGCTTCCAATTAATCAAATCCACATTGTAAAGTATGTTTGCCCACTGATCAGTATGTGTGCTCATTTTTTGTTTTAATTGAGACATTAGGAATTGCTGACATTTGAGCATGTGAAACTGACAATTTAATGCTCTCATAGCTAGAGTTGCTGAGGTGTATATTTTCTTTCCCCATCTATCTAGGGCTCTGGAATCCATTTCAGAGGGCACATGATTTTTAGCCATAGAAGCTTTAGCTCCCTTAGGACCCTGGGAAATTGTTTCTGGGTCAGCCACAGGGCTTTTATAGAGGAATTTGTGCGAGTCAGGTACTCTGTAGTATCTGTCTGGTTTGGTTGGAGCAAGAGGTAGAGTCTCTGGATTTAGACTAGACTCCAAGTACACATCCACAATATCCAAAACTGGAGGGATAGCAAGAGGTCTGTGCTGGGGTAGTAAAAGGAACTCTCGGAGCCCTTTCATAGAATCAGAGCAGTCCTGGCCTTCCCAATGGAAATGTTCCCTCATGGTATGTAAAGTTTCCCCAAAGGAAAAGTCTTCAGGGGGAGATGCTGAGGGAATAGAGTCTTCAGCATCAGAGTCTTCATAAGGTGGAAAAGTATAATCCTGTTCCTCAGATGAATCTGAGGAAATTGAAACCTGGTCAGAGGAAGCATAATCCTCCTCTTGTCTTGGTCTTTTATCAGGAGGGGGATGGGAACTCCTGATTAGGGTAATCAAATCTTCAGCCATCTTAAGCATCTGTTTCTTAGGCATGGGGCCTTGAACTGTAGACTGATGTAGTGTCTTCTGGTTTTAAAGGAGTTAAGATTAGCATAAGATTTAATGGTGTGTGTAGTCGGTCTGAAGACACCTTCTGCAACCGAAGGGGTTTCCACTGCACCAAGGTCTACTTCTGCTCCGGTGTCAGAAGGGCCTAATGAAGATGGCTATGTCGGCCTAGTAGACTCCGCTTGAGAATCCGCAGCTGTCTGGGGTTCCAGTTTTGCGGTAGTCAGGGGCTGCATAGGCACCTCATTGAAAACCAGAGAACCGGCGACAGGCCCTGCAGAGGCCTCGGAGTCTGGCTTGTTCCTAGGCTGCCTGTCCTTATCCTTGCGTTTTTTATGCATGCCGGTCGTTGGCTGCTCAGATGGCATGATATAATTAAATTTCCTACCAAAGTAATGTCGTGCGAAGTCAAAATGGCTTTTGATAGTTCGTTTATTAAACCTAGCACAAAACCGGCAACCTGTGTCGTCGTGGTCTGGGCCTAGGCAAGGAATACAATAGTAATGGAAGTCCTTATGAGGTATTTGCTTCCCACAAGAAATGCAATAGTTAACGTTTTCTGACATCGGACTGAGGCAAGAAAAAGGTTCCCCAACAGGGTACTTAGCTTTATTGAAGACTTCAGACTGTAATTCGAATCGAAAATCTCAGGTGTCAGCCGACCAGCACTTGCGAACTGCTTCTGCTTCGGGCACCACGCAGCAAGAAAGACTGAAGAAAATGGCGTTGGATGCCTCATATACCCCTGGAGCTCTGACTTCAGGGAAGAAGCGACAGCAACCGACGCCGGACTAAGACTTTGGAATTCGGGCAGACTGCGGGACCGCCTGATGGCAGGATAACCCAAGTGTGATGACTGCAGCAGGGTAACACAATGAACATCAGGGAAGGAGTGAGGCAGGTGTCATGGGGCAACCGTGAAACACTGTGCAAGAGGGAATACCAGTGTTGGTGTGGCAAGTCTGGTGCAATCAAAATCGTTCTTGGTTTGTCCTGTTTGATCTTTAGTAGTACTTCGGAGAGCAGAGGGAAGGCATAAACTGATAGGTTTTTCCAGCTGAAGGACAGAGCATCCACTTTTCAAGCTCGTTTGTGGGGAGTCCTTGTGCAGAATTTGTCCAATTGATAGTTCTGGGGAACGGCAAACAGGTCCATATCTGGGTTCCCCCATTTGCTTGTCAACATATTGAAAATCCTTTGTTCCAGTTTCGACTCGTATGGGTCCATGAGGTTTCTGCCAGGTCTGTCTTGCCAGTGTATGTAATTTCCCCGCAGGAATTGAGGTTGTAGATTTACTTTGTAGCTCAAGGCTGTGTTCCACAATGCCATGGCTATTCTGCAGAGGGGGTAAGCATGTGTACTACTCTGCTTATGCACCACATAACAGTGGTGTTAGTTTTTACCATTGTCTTGGAAGAATGTGGTCCTTAAAGGCTGTCAGGGCATTCTGTACAGCTAACATTTCTTTTTGATTGATATGCAGGTGCATTTGACATGGGTTCCATTTGCCCTGAATGCACTTCCTTGCCAGGTGAGCCCCCCATGCATAGTCTGATGTGTCTGTTAGGGTTTGGGAGGCAGGGGTAGTGTGAATGGTAGTCCTTTGTTTTGGTGACAGGCCTCTACCCACTAAAGGAACTCTAGGCGTAGGCAAGGTATGACAGGAATAATTGCTTCTAGATCCTGAGAATGTTGACACCATAGGCTTTTTAGATACCATTGTAGTTTCCTCATATGCAGTCTTGCATGTGGAATTAGAAGAATGCAGGAGGCCATGAACCCAAGGGCTTGCAGTATTTGCCTTGCAGATAGCAGGGTTTTTGTGGCCACTTGTTTGAAGTAGGTTGTCAAATGAATTTGTTTCTCTGGTGTGAGGAAAGCCATATGGGAAGCTGTATTCAAGCTTGTTTGGGGGTCAAAGGGAATAGAGTCCTCAGCATCAGAATCCTTATAGGTAGATAAGGGTAAATCCTGGTCAGAGAAAACAGAAAATTCAGAATCCTGATCAGAAGTATCAAACTCAGTCACAGGTCTCAGAGGGGGAAGGCTGGCTTCCCCTGATTAAAGTAATAAGGTCTTCAGCCATTCTTATTTATTTTTTAGGCAGAGAGGACTGATCTTGCGGTCTGGGTGCCAGTTTTCAAGGCATGGTTCGAGATTTAGGCGTTGAAGACAATGATGGTGTTGGTTTAATACACAAGTCAGTAGGCCTGAATACACCCTCAGAAGCCGGTGCCTGCACAGCGGCTCCGGACCCATCCAAGTCAGAGACATCCACAGGTTCCACAGTTGAAGCATCTCGTGGCATACCGGACTCCGAATGGGTCTCAGTAGAGGCCTGCGAATCATAAGTAGCTGGTATCAGGGGTTGCAAAAGCGCCTCACTGAGGACCGGCGAACTGGCGACAGGCTTGGGAAAAGTGCCGTCGACAGCTTTGAAACTAGGAGGCCTGTCTATCTTTGCATTTTTTTGGAATGTCGGTAGTCTGATGGCTGACCGAAGACATATCAGGATATTTAAACAGAGCACCAAAATATTTAGAAGCGTAAATATACAGACTGATAGTTCGTAGTTTAAATAAGGTACAAAACCGACAGCTAGGTACATCATGGTCAGGGCCTAGGCATGGAATACAGTACGAATGAAAATCTTTCAGGTATTTGCTTTCCACAAGTAATGCAATTATTTACTTTTACTGGCATCTGTTAAGAGCAAGAAAAATTTTCCCCAACGGGGTACTTAGCTTTTAGTTGAAGATTTCGGTTCTGAAACTCAAACAAAAATTTCAGGACTCAGCCGATCGGCACTTGCGAACTGCTTCGGGCACTACACGGCAAGAAAGATGGATGTAATGGCGTCGGCTGCATGTTTTATACCCCTGATGACCTGATGTCACGGAAGAAGAGACAGCAACTAACGCAGGACCCAAGACTTTGTTAATCAAGCCGACTGAGGACTACTGCAAGCAGATAACCCATATGTGATGACTGCAACAGTGAAACACGAACAACATCTACTGACCCATTATTCATTCAACATAATATGCCAAGCAAATGAAACAGTTATTACTGAAAGGATAAAGATGTTTTTTGGCAAGCTACAGACCCTTGACATCATTTTCCAACTGTTAAAGGGTGGTCATGGTTAGTTAACCTGATTCCAGTAAAACACTGCAAACTACATATGCTGAGCTAGCCAAGTCATTCAGTATCTTGTGCTGTCACTGACCAGCTGTCTGAGCTAGGTGTAATTCCTTATGCAAATGATGGGATTGCTGACGGAGTCACAAATGGGAACTAGTAATTCTGGTTTGATACAGACGCCTACACCAATACAATAGTCACCATCACGGCACGTCATGGCTCTGTGCTTAGACAGCTCCAGTCTGAAAACTCCTCCCCTCTACCTATAATGCCCCCCGTCTCCTTCCACCCTTCAGATCTGGTTTACCGTGGATATAGCAAGCAGCGTGATCCATGCTTTTAGCAGTGAAGTGTTTCATGGTCGAATTGGGTTTGTAAGTGTTTTCTCTTCTGTAATCTTATCCTTTTCTTTACCTCTCCTCTCCACAACAGTCGGGTTTTAAAAAAAAAAAAAATCTTTCCTTTCTTTCTTGTGCAAGTGTCTGAGTGTTTGGACCTCCTTTGGGAGACTGTCTGAAACTTCCAAACCAGGTTTCAAGTGTTGCTCAGAGTGTGGCCATAAGTTCTCTATGGCTGAGGGCCACACACTGAGCATGACGTGCCTGGGGAACACACACCTGGATACCTCCTGTCATATCTGCTCTGGGTTTAACCCCAGAGGACTTCAGGACAGGAGGAACAAATTGTTAAGGGCTTTTTGCCTATGTCGGGAATGGCCATTCCCACTTCTAGCTCTGCTGCTTCTACTACTGCAGTGTCTTCCTCTTCCCAGGCCTCAGGGACTTAAAACTGCCACCAAGAGGCCTGCAGAAGTGGAGAAGACCAGGAAAGATAGGCCCCGCAAGTGGTCCCCCATCTGCTGGGCGCCGGCCGGTTTTCCACCGAAATTGGCTTTTGTTTCCGCGTCTAGTTCCCCCCGCCTCCACTCCCCAAGGTTCTCCCCAGAGCCAGAAGTTGTTGGGTTACGTCGCGCCCGTCGCCCCCCCCCCCCCCCAGCATGCACCTACGCCTGCTTCTGTGGCATCTTCATCCCACTCCACCCAGAGTCTTAGTGAGGCAGAGCTGGACAAGATGATGCGGAAGTTTATCTGCACCCAAATCCAGATGGAGGTCTTGCCAGCACCCTCTCCCTCCGGAGGGGGTGCCTCGCAACCTTTCTTCTCTCCCATACCTCCTTCTTCGATCAGACCGGCAGCTTCAGAGCCCTTGGATCCGAAGTCCAGCTGAGTCGGTGCCGATGGTAGTTCCCCTTTTGGATCAGAGGGGGGTACTATCGGCTCAGAGTGGGTCTGAGTGCAGTGTCTCCCTCGGCATCTCGACTCCTAGAGTCTCAGCTCCGACTCCCCTGTTGGATCAGAGGGGTATGGCTCCCAATGGGATTGGCTGAGGTCCATTCCCCCTTTGCATTCGATGAGGTGGAGAGGGTCCCCTCAATTCCTTTGAGACCCTTGGCCATCTCCTCCTCAGACTCGGCCCTAACCCCCTCTGGATTGGGTACAGTCCCGACAGTCTTGTCCTCTCAGGGACAGCCCGTGCTAGTTTTGCCCCGTGACGCTCTTGGGGAGCAAATGGAAGTTTGCAGGTCCTCTCCAGAGAGTCCCACTGAAGAGGCTCCACAAAAACAAACGTGCAAAGGGAGGCACTAGGACTCCCCAGAGTCCCTCATTTCAGACACTGATTTGGAGAAAGGGGAAGGCTCCCCCTGATCCCCCCCCCCCCCGAGGATCTCTCATTTGGAGACATCATGGAAATCCTTTGCCAGAAGGGGGGGGTGGTAAGGCCAAAAGCCAACCCTGGACAAAGCAGCATTTCTCAAGGCATTTGGCACGGGCCCATCTACTTCTTGGGTGTCCCTTCCCACAGAACCCTTGGTGGATCTTATAACATCTCGGGCGTAGAAAGAATAGGACACAGTGGAGCCCATCCAGAAACGACCCAACAAAATCCTTAGCCCTCTGGACAGAATGCATTGGTTTAAAGGGTGCCCAGTGGATGCTACGGTCATGGCAGTGGCCACCAAGAAAGAGCTTGCCCAGGAGAGCTCTATGGTCCACTCACCTGACTGCGAGTCACTTATGCTGGACCATTTCGGGAAGCAGGTGTATGCTTCAGCGACCTTTGCTGTTAGGGCACTGAACTACATGGCACACCTGACTCGACTGCAGCATGACCAGGTCAAGGAGGTCGCTAAACTGACCCCGGAGTCCATATCGGCTGTGGACAAGAAAACATTCTCCACCCGCATGGCCACTCTGAAAGCCATCTCCAATACATCCATGTGCCTCCTCTCCCATGCTACAGTGGGAGTAGCTAGGGCGGCCGGTAAAGGTATCACCATCAGGCATCATTCCTGGCTCAGGCAGTGTCAATTTTCTGACCCCTTCACGGTGTCTTTTACCAATGCCCCAATATGATTGTACTTCCCTTTTTATGAAGTCAGTGAAGGAGACACTGGTCCAAAGTGAAAAGGACAGGAAAATTCTCTCTGCTGTTGTGATCCGCTTCTCCCCACTAAAAGATCCTTCGCCAGGAGTCAGCGAGGGACGAAGAAGATGTGGTTCTGGAAGTCTCAGGAGTTTTCCCAGGACACTCAGGACAACCCGTCCCCCAGAGGCAGAGGGGGTTACGATAGGCGCCAGCCCAGAGGCAGAGGAGGTCTGAAACATACTGGGTCTCGAAACTTTCTCGGACAGACCCTCTCTGGAGGCAGTTATGGGGTCGCCTTTTGCTGCACCCAGCGACATGGGAGTCCATTACAAACGATTGCTGGGTGCTACAGATCATATGCAGAGGCTATTCCAGTCCCTTTTTCCACGCCTCCACTTCTTCCCAAACACCTCCCAGATGTCCCACTCACTCAAAGGGAGGCAGCAGCCTTGGAAATAGAAAAGCTGCTAAGAAAGTCACCCAAAGGGTCCAACAAGACCAGTTTGAATGAGGGTTCTATTCCAGGTTCTTTTTAGTGCCAAAGACGGGGGACATAAGATCCATCCTGGATCTTTACACCTTGAACGTGGTAGTTATCAAGACATAATTTCAGATGGTCACTCTCCTTTCTGTCCTGCCCTATCTGCAGTCAAATGACTGGATGTGCTCAATCGACCTCCAAGATTCTTACTACCATATAAACATGGACAGATGCTCTCGAAGGTTCCTTCGCTTCAGACTAGGAGCCAGTCATTTTCAGTTCAAAGCTCTCCTCTTTGGTCTCACCACTGCCCCCCTGGTATTTACCAAAGTGATGGCAGTAGTAGCAGCTCATCCGAGGCTTCAGGGTATCCAGGTTTTCCCATACCTGGACGATTGGCTCTTTGCTACCCCGACCAAGTATCTGCTATGTCATGCTAGGGACTCCTTTCTGGAGTTTAGCCAACCATCTAGGCATAACCATTAATCTTTCCAAATCAGCACAGACTCCGGTTCAGAGCCTGGACATCATCGGAGCAAGGTTGGATACGATACAAATGCAGGTTCTCACTCTGCAGAGGACACAGTCTAAAGCTGCATGTGTTAAAGGTCCTTAATATAGAGGTTCCGATGGCTGAAGCAGTCCTCAGGTCTTTGGGGTCTATGGCAGCAAAAATCCAATTATTGCCTTTAGCTCATCTCCACATGCACATTCTTCAGTGGACCCTGGCCATCCAGTGGTCTCTTCTGCATCTACCATCAACTTACCCTGTCCAGATATCTCTGTTGTGCAGGGACTCTTCTTTGGTGGTGGATTCAGTCTCATGACCTTTTGAAGGGTCATCCCAGTCTTCCATTCTTGCCCAAAACCACTGTGA
Organism: Protopterus annectens; assembly: GCF_019279795.1. Lineage (NCBI taxonomy): Eukaryota > Metazoa > Chordata > Ceratodontiformes > Protopteridae > Protopterus > Protopterus annectens. The sequence continues at coordinate 368,049,517 of NC_056735.1, forward strand.
TCACGGATGCCTCCCAGCTCAGGTGGGGGGGGAGCATTGCTTGGGACGGACGGTCCAAGGCACGTGGTCCCTAACAGAGACCAGTTTTGCATATCAATGCCCTAGAGATGAGGCCAGTGCTTCTAGTATTGCAAGCTCTTCAGGTTAATCATCCTCTGGGAACGATTGCCATTCAGAAGGACAATATGTTAGTTGTCTGGTATATCAACAAACAGGGGGAACCAGGTCTCACCCCCTTTGTCGCGAAGCCATAAGAGTGTGGGAGTGGGCAATCTCCACTGGTCGTTTTCTGGTAGCAACGCATATTCCGGGTTGGTCCATCATTCTTATGGAAAGGCTCAGCAGGTCTATCCTTCTGTCTTACGAGGAGTCTCTGAATCCTTCAGTGGTGCAGCGGATCTTCCTCAGGTGGGGTTCATCCTTGCTACGATCCCTTCACAGCTCCTTCAAAACGCAAAGTGCAGCAAGTTCTTTGCTCTGAACCACCCTCAGGGTGAAGCCCCCAAGAGATACTGTGGTTCATGCTTGGCCACCCGGTCTACTCTATGCCTATCCTCCCCTGCCCTTGATTTCCAAGTTTCTTCAGAAAGCTGGCAGACTGGGGAGCACTTATCTTCATTGCTCCATTCTGGCCTCGCAAAGTCTGGCTCCCATCCCTATGGTCTCACGTGATAAGTTCCTCCTTGGATTCTGGATCCAGTTCTGGATCTTACTTCAAATCCCTCGGGGATACCTCATCCAAAGCTTTTCAGTCTGAAGCTCACGGCCTGGCTGCTCCAGTTTCCATGATTGTCAGGACTCTTGGGTTGTCTTCCTCCATTAAGGAGATTCTGGCTGCAGCTGACAAGTCGTCCACCAGAAGAGTTTACCCTAGCAAATGGAAGCGTTTTTCTACCTGGGCCTCAGACCCCTTTATTGCTCCATCTTCGACTGTTATGGATTTTTTGGCAGATCTTTTCCAACAGGGCACTAGTTCATCCACTATAAAAGTACAACTTGCTGCTATTTCCAATTTCCATATCAATGACAATGTGACTTTAGTGCCTCCCAAACTCTGCAAGAGCTTTATTATTAAGGGTACTTTTCTGCTATGTCCTCCGGTGAAAGATCCAACACCCCCATGGGACCTTACTATGGTCCTCCAGGCTCTAGTCTCTCCCCTCTTTGAACCTGGAGCTACAACTGACTTACAATATTTATCTTGTAAGACTGCCTTTTTGGCAGCCATCACTTTGGAACTCCAAGCTCTGTCAAAGGACCATATATGATCTTCCATAAGGACAGTCTCTCCTTATGTACCAATCCATCTTTTTTGCCTAAGGTGGCTTCTGAGGCTAACATAAATCAATCTACCAACCTGCCAGTCTTTTCCACATTTCCAGAGCAAGGGAGAATATAAATACATAGATAACTATGCTTTTACTTGGACAGGACCAAATCCTTCCAAAAGTCTGACTACTTTCTTATGCTAAGCCCTTTTTGGGCAAACCAGTTTCTAAACTCAACTGCCAGATGGATTTCCCCAATGCCTTTCTAGAGCTTATTTAGCAAGAGGGCTTGCTCTGCAGTGTCAGGTGAAAGCACAATCAACCAGGTCTAAGACTACTTCAGCGGCTTTCTGGTCCAGGGTCTTGATGGATGGTATCAGCTCTGCTGCCACATGATCCTCATCTCATATCTTTATTTCCCGCTACAAGCTGGATATAATTTCCAGAGGTAGGGCTTTTTTTTTTTTATCTCCACCATGCTCCACAACATCCTTCCATGAGTGCCTCCCAGCGGCTAAGCAGCTGGGGACTCTGTCCCAAAGGTTGAAGACCAAATGAAGTCAACTATTTCAGATAAAGAAGTTATGTACTCACCATAACATTCCATCTGAGTAGTTGTACTTCATTTGTCTTCAACCATCCCCCCCCCCTCCTTCCCCCTGCCTTACTATTGTCCTGCCCATGTGCTCAAGAAATGTACCTCTTATGGCCATTCTTTATGTTCCTTGGTTCAGAGTATGACATTTGGTGAGAAGGCTTTGCTGGACTGGGTTTATGTCCTGTTGTGAGCAGCCAACTATCTGAAGGGAGGAAGAAGACAGGGGGGTATTATGGGTAGAGGGGCGGAACCAAGAGCTTGGATCAAAAATGCTAGCTATGTGGATCCGAAGCCCAAAGGTTGAAGACAAATGAAGTACATCTACTCAGGTAAGAATGTTATGGTGAGTACATAACTTCTTTTTATGGACTAATGTTACTGTTAAGGACCTGACCACAAAGTGTCATCTTGGTCAGAGCTTAGTAGAAAGACAATCAGAAGCAAGTTAACCCTCCATTCGTACTTTTAACCCTTACCAAACAAGTGGAAATATCTGTTGAATAGCAGTATCAAACTCCTGTAGACATTCCACTGAAAAAGAAACAAGCTCATATAAAGTAGGGTCAGAAGACCACTAGTATTCCTTGCACATTCGCCCTCCATAAGTCCATGGACGTCAGTTTGATAGAGAAGGCTTTCCAGTGCCCCCTAAGCTAACCCCCATCTGATACTTGTTTAGTGAAGGGGAAGATATCTTCAATGTAGTAGTCAGAGGGTACCTGCACTTCCAAGAAGCTGCTCAGGCCACTTACTGCTGCCAACAAACCGTTTCCTGGCAGTATTCCCTTCCTCAAGAACTTTTATTTTTGATCAGCAAACATTTGCCATTTCACAGTCCATGCCATTTGGCAGCTCCCCTCCACCAACCTGTCAGGTACCAAAGCTTTATGGCACCTTTCATGCACCCCTAACTTTTGTAGAGCACATGGAGTGTGGTATAAAGACTGGTTAGAGCATCAAAATCTCAAAAAACTCTTGACAGTGGTTTGCTGTCTGCTACATCTTTGAGATTGACTGTGGGCTAGGGCTTCACAATGTTGGGGACTAAGTTTCATTTTCTGTGAAACAATATGTATTCAATATGTATTTCTGTCAGAACTATTGCCTGGGACTTAGGACTAGTGCTGGGGTGCTTGACTAGTTCCAGTCATAATTTTCTTAAGCACTACCTCTTAGTCTGGGTAAGTACACAATATTAAGGATGTGCTAGCTGCTTCTCAGTCACTTTTTTTTTTTTTTTTTTTTTTTAAGCAGGGTGACTGTCCAGAAGCATGGATCTTGAGACGTTACCTCCCCAGGCTACAAAAAACAGAAAGTTTTATGGGAAGCTGTGCTGTTGACTTCAGCTTCCTCTCTACTTCTGCTATGGGTAAGTGACCTATCGGAGTCACTGTCAGTTTCTTGTGGTCCCTCTGGTGTTGGTCCCCGAGAATGTAGTATGAACCTAGAGGCAGGTAATGTCCTCCATGGTCATTTGTTTTGGGCAAGGGAGAAAAAGTTATGTACTTATCATAATGTTTAATGTTTGTAGTCCATCTCACCCTTCATTCTCACACTTTAGGATAAGAGCCAAATTTCGGCTCCGACTCAGCCATTCTCTAGCTCCAAAACTTCTGGTTCGCTCGTGGCTAGGAAGTATCCCATGATGCACAACTAACATACCCCAAATCTTGTATATAGCCACTGAAGGTGTCACCAATCTAAGCGGATCCACCGCAAATACAACGAAAGACCAGCTCACAAGTGTTCAGCTCTCCAAAAATATCCAGGCCCATAAACGTTCCAAAAGACTTTATTAAACAAGAAACTCAAAATAAATGAAATAAAAACGTCGACCTAGGTTTCGTTCGAAAAACGAACTTCATCAGAACACATCTGAATACATACTGAGACTTTAAATATAAATGCCTAAGGAACTGATTGGACCTGTTAACCAATGAAATTGAACAACTATGCACTACTGTAAATAAATTGAATAAATTAAATTAAATTAAATTAAGCTAAATTAAACAGTGAGTTACACCACAAACATTTACCCCTATCGTTGCCCATGTGCATGAAATTGCATAAATACCATGTTCATACTATATTGTATGATAAATATAAATAATTATGCAAACAAAAATTGAATAATAAATGTAAATATGAGAGTAAAATGGAATTAAATTAACATTAAACTAAAAACAAATACAACCATCCGCCGGTGCCTATAAAAACTCCATATAAATTTATAATCACATAGTATAGTACATTAAAACATATTATAAAAATATATACATTACATATAAATTCCCATTGTGTAAACTTGCCAATCATAAACCTGTTGTTAAATACAACCATATATATAATCAAATAGGTAAATATGTTTCTGCAAGTAAAATTACACGTGTAACACCTATATAATTGTATAATAATTTATGAATTTATATTGTGTTTGTCAACTGTATGAATGTAAATATATAAACGTATAGAAAAATAAAAATGTGCAAATATAAATGGTGATATAATAAATAACAATAATATGTAAATATGAGATGATTAAAATATATAAAATGACTATATATATAGTAATGGGGAGGTAGGTGTATGTATATATACACAAAGGTAATATTAAGAATATATTAATAAATGTAATAAATATTGATAATTGATAATAAATAAAAAATAAAAAATAAATAATATTAATAGTAATTCCAATGTAGTAGATAATAGTTATGAATGACTAATTTGATTAATTGTAAGGTCTGTTGGTGTCCACTGTATATTATAAAAAAAATCAATCAATAATATTAGAAATCCCATTCCAGGGTTAAAATTCAGGAAAACATAAAATCCCAATGTTAAAAATTGTGTGTTGTGTGTGGTATACAATATAATATTAATATTCTTTAAATTATGTATATATAACGTGTGATGATGATTATTAAACCATTCCATATGTGCACAACCACTAAAACCCCTTAATGCTTTTCGTCCATAAAATAGGCTTTATACTGGTAAATTCGTAAATACCCCAAATCTTGTTTGCTGCAAGGAGAAACATACAGAGAAAGAGCAAACCATGTAGAAAGGACCCAACATAACCACCCTACACCCAGGTCATCAAGGAGGGGGCAGGAGGGAGGGTTTGAAAGAATGAAGGGCGAGATGGACTACAAACATCGAACCTCATGGTAAGTACATAACTTCTTTATGTTCTGTAGTCATACCTCGCCTTCATTCTTACACTTGGGACAGCGTCCCCAGCACCTTCATCTCGGGTGGCTCATTGGAAAATGCTCCCAGTACTGTGGAACCAAAGGAAGACCCATTCCTGGAAGCCATATCCAATTTGTAGTGAGTAATGAATGTATGAGGTGAAGCCCATGTTGCTGCTGCTGCACAAACATCTATTGGAATTTTTGCCTAAAAGCTACAGAGGTAGAAAAAAGACCTGGTAGAATGAGCTTTCACTTGAAGGGAAGATATTTGCCACTGGCTGTATAGACAAAGGAAATGCAGCTGGAAATCCAGTGAGACAATGTGACTTTAGAAACTGGAAGGCCCTTCCTTGTATCTGAAAAGGAAACAATTGATCAGACGACCTGAAACTCTTACTTCTGAAACTCTTAGTTCTGTCAAGATAAAAACGCAATAGTCTATGCACGTCGAGTTGGTAAACTTGTACTCTGCCTTGTTAGAAAAATTAGGGAAGAAAACGGGTAATTCAATGGACCGATTAATATTGGTCTGAGAAGAAACCTTAGGAACAAAGGAAGGGTTTTTCCATAAGGAGACCCTATCTTTGTAAAACACCAAATAAGAGTGTTTAATGGAAAAAATTTGCAATACGCGGTGGTGGTGCTACGGTAGCGTTGTCGCCTCACAGTAAGACGCTGTCCGGTTCGACTCAGAGCGTCTTCTGCATGAGACGTGCGTGAATGGGCGTACCTTCGTTGAAGGTTGTGCGTCAGGGCTGGCAACTCGGTACGTAAAAATCAACTGCCAATCATTAGCGGACTGGAGTTCCGCTGTGGCGACCCCTAACCAGGAAAAGCCGAAAGTCACAACAATGGAAAGAACTTGCATCTCAGAGACCCTCCTTGCAGATGTGATGGCCACTAAAAATATAGTTTTCCATAAGAACTTAGGGTCACAAGTTGCTGAAGGTTCGAAAGGGCTTGAAGTAAGTCTATGGAGTACGAAATTTAAATCCCATGGTGCCACCGGATCCATGACTGGGGGTCTTAACAAGGTGGCCCCTTTAAGGAAAGCTCTGCCAGTCTATGAGCCATAAGGTTAGGGTCATTAGCCAAATGAAAGGTAGAAATAGCTACCAGTTGAACTTTAATAGTGACAGCTGCTGATCCTTAATGGAACAACTGAGAAAGGAACTCTAAAATGACAGAAATGAGAGCAGTGTAAGGATAGAGTTTCTCTCACGGCCCCAAAAGGAGAATCTTTCACATTTACTGGTATTAGTCTTTCTGGTAGAAGGTCTGTGAGAGGATGTCAGAATGTGTATAATCTCAGGAGAAAAGTCATGAAACCTGACTAGGGATGGAATTGGAGCAGACAAGCTGTCAAACTGTTGGTGTGGAGAGAGGGATGGAACACTCCCGACAGGTGCGTCAGCAAATCTGCCACTGGATCCAGAGTCCACGGTTCGTCCATTAGAAGAGGTCCAAGGAATGGGAAAGTTGTGTACACTTACCATAAATGTAGATGTTAGAGTGTATTCACTGTTGCAGTCATCACATTTGGGGTTATCTGCTGGCAGGAAGCCCTCAGACGGCTTGAATACCAGAGTCTTCGGATTTCTGCGTCGGATGCTCTCTCCTTCCATGACATCAGGTCGTCAGAGGTATAAAACATGCAGCTGAAGCCATTACATCAGTTTTTCTTGCCCAAGATGTCAGGTGCCCCCCACAATGGGAAGACATTATATGGTATGATACACCCCCATCAAAAAGCAAATACAACAGAAAAAATAAATATACCGAACAAGAAGGAAAGGTAGAGCCAAGAGAATTCAGGGGGCTGGAGGGAGTGTAACCAAAACTGCAACATTGAATACACTCTAACATCTACATTTATGGTAAGTGTACACAACTGTACTATGTCCTTCGTGTTTTACTGTTGCAGTCATCACATTTGGGTAGATTCCCACAGCTAAGGAAGGGAGGAGGAAGTTAAAGAGCATTTGGGCCAGCTATTAAGCCCTGCAAGACTGCAGTGGCAAATCCAGCTCTGGATTTAGAAAAGGTAGGCATGCGGTAATACTTGGTGAAGGTATGTACAGAGCTCCAGGTAGCAGCTTCTAGGATTTCCCTGGTAGGGACTCCTCTGAGAAAAGCCGCAGAGGTAGATACAGCCCTGGTGGAATGTGATCTTATCCCCTGTGGGGTAGGTTTTCCATGGTGTTTAAAGCAGAAATGAGTGCAATGGGCTATCCATTTGGAAATGGCTTGCTTTTAAATGGCCTTCCCCTCTGCCCATGCAGCAAAGCAAACTAGCAGCTGTTCAGATTTTCTGAGAATTAGTCCTGTCCAAATAAATTCTAAGTTGTCTGTTCACATCCATAGAAGTGCAGAAATCATTCCCCTTTGTTTTGAGGATTAGGGAAAAAAGTAGGCAAATGAATGGACTGATTTAGGGCCACACTAGACACTACCTTGGGCATAAAGGAAAGATTACTCCTGAGGGAAACCCTGTCCGCATGGAAGATGAGGAAGGGTTCCACTGCCATAAGGGCATGTAATTCAGACACTCTTCTTGCTGAAGTGACGGCTAGAAGGAAGGCCGTTTTCCAAGAAAGGAATTTCAACTCTGCTGTTGCAGCTGACTCAAAGGGGGGGGGGGGTGAGCTTTTCCAATACAAAGTTAAAGGTCCCAGGCTGGAGTGGGAGCTCTCCTGGAGGGGGGGTTAATTTTTTGGCCCCTCTAAGGAATTGCTTTAGCAAGGGGTAAGAGAAGAGGGGTGGCTCAGTATTATAATGTGCTAAAATGGCAAAGGCATGAATTTTAATTGACGAGAAGGATAGGCCCTTGTGAAACACTTCTGTTAAGTACTGTAGAATATGAGGTAAGCTGGGCACCATTGTGCCCATCCTCTGAGCCTGGCTCCAGGAACAGTATCTTTTCCACTTTTCAGCATAGGATTTTCTAGTGCTAGGCCTCCTTGCCTCCAGAATGGCATCCAGCACCTGCTTACTGAGGGATGCTAGAGGAGAGCTCAAGGAATTAGCCAGGCTGCAAGATTCAGGGTTTGAAGCAGAGGGTGCAGAATCTGGCCCACCTGCTGGGACAGCAGGGAAGGGGTCAGAGGCAGGTGCCATGGTCGCAGCAGTGTCATACTGTGCAAGAGGGGGTACCAGTGCTGGCATGGCCAGTCTGGTGCAATCAGTATTGTCCTTGGCTTGTCCTGTTTGACCTTTAGTAGAACCTTTGAGAGGAGAGGCAGAGGGGGAAAGGCATAAACAGAGAAGCTTTCCCAGGTAAAGGACAGGACATCCACTTTCCAAGCTTGACTGTGGTGAGTTCTTGTACAGAATTTGTCCAATTGGTAGTTCTGAGGGGAAGCAAACAGGTCTACCTCTGGAGTCCCCCATTTGTTCAAGAGGTTGAATATTTTGGGTTCTAGTTTCCATTCGTGTGGGTCCATGCGATTTCTGCTTAAGTCATGTGCCAGTGAATTTAGTTTGCCTGGCAGGAATTGAGCTTGTAGGTGTACTTGGTAGCTCAAGACTATGTTCCACAGAGCCATGACTAGTCTGCAGAGAGGGTACGAGTGGGTTCCCCCCTGCTTGTTTACGTACCACATAACTGTGTCATTGTCTGTCTTTACTAATAGTTGTCTTGGAAGAATATGGTCTTTGAAGGCTGTCAGAGCATTCTGTACAGCTAGCATTTCTTTTTGAATGATATGCAGGTGCATCGGTCTCGGGTTCCATTTTTTCCTGACTGCACTGCCCTACCATGTGCGCCCATCATGCATAGCCTGATGAGTCTGTTAGGGTTTGGGCGGCAGGGGGTAGAGTGAAAGGGAGTCCCTTGTTGTGGTAGCAGGCCTCTGAAGACAGGGTTCCTTTGGTGGGCAAATAAAGAATGATAGGAGTCATTGTTTCAAGGTCCTGAGAATGTTGACACCATAGGCTTTTTAGATACCAATGGAGTTTCCTCATATGCAGTCTTGCATATGGAATAAGTAGAATGCAAGAGGCCATGAACCACAGGGCTTGCAGTATTTTCCTTGCAGAAAGCTGGGGTTTTGTGTCCAATAGTTTGAAGTAAGTTGTCAAATAAACTTGTTTCTCTGGAGTGAAGAATGTCATCTGGGAAGTTGTGTTCAAGCTTGCTCCCAGGAACACAATCTTGGTAGGGTACTAGGTGAGATTTCTTTTTGTTGATGGTGTACCCCAGCAGGTTAGAAGTTTCTTTACGAATGCCAGGTGTTGTAATAGCAAGTCCTGGCTTTCTGCCTGAATCAGACAATAGTCCAAGTATGGGTAAATCTGAATATTTCTCTGCCTGCAAAATGCAATGGTTGGAGCAAAACATTTTGTGAATATCCTGGGCGCAGTAGATAAGCGAAATGGAAGTGCAGAGAATTGGTAGTGCATGAAGCCTGCCCTGAAGCATAGGTATTTCCTGCAAGATTCCCTTACTGGGATGTGCAGGTAAGCTTCCTTTACGTCTAAGGTTGCTAGCCAGGCATCCTTGGGTAGCATAGGAAGAGGCTGTTGAGTCAGCATTCTGAATTTTGGAACTACCAGACAGGTGTTGAGAATAGAGAGGTCCAGGATAGGACACCAGGAGTTTTTTTCTGGGTACCAGAAAAAGTCTTTAATAAAAACCTTGTCCCCTTTGTTCTGCTGGGACAGGTTGAATAGCCCTGATACTGAGAAGAGAGAGAACCTGCTGTTGGGCCTCTGCCCAGTGATTTGGGGACAGGTCTGTCCAACCATTTGGGGTTGGTAGTGTGTGGAAGTGGAATCTGTATCCCTGGGAAACTGTTAAAAACCCATTTGTCCTGGGTAATGAGTTCCCAGTTTTTTGCATGCAGGGCGAGCTTTCCTCCTAAGGGAGCAGGTATTTGCTTTCCACAGAGAAGACAATTGTTAACTTTAACTGACATCGGTTGGAGCAAGAAAAAGGATCCCCAATGGGGTACTTATCTTTTTTTAAGACTTCTGAAATTTTCATTTTCGAGTTTCAGACCTGAAGTCGGCTGACCGGCACGAACTGCCTCTGCTTCGGGAACTGCGCGGCAAGTAAAACTGATGTAATGGTGTCGGCTGTATGTTTTATAACCCTGACGACCGGACATCATGGAAGAAAGACAGCATCTGATGCAGAAATCAGAAGACTGTGGTATTCAGGCTGGCTGAGGGCTACATGCAGGCAGATAACCCCAAATGTGATGACTGCAACAGTGAAACACTTAGAACATCCAAACCTGTCAAGAACAGTAAGGAGCAATTGGGATAATTTTGTTTCCCAAGGATACTGCTTTCTGAATTACCTTCGATATCGGGTGGAATGGTGGAAAAGCATATAGACGTCCTGAGGGCCAATCGTGAACAAGTGCATCTCTGGGCGTCTCCCCCTCTGGGGGAATTAGGGTGAAGTAGCTGCTGCATTTGGCATTGAGAGGGGTGGCAAACAGATTGCAGCAAGTCTGACCCCATTTGCGATAGATTCGTTCCGCAATGTATGTGTTCAGAGACCACTCACAAGGCATCAGAATAACCCCTGCTGAGCCTGTCTGCTATCACATTGGATTTCCCTGGAATGTGCGTCGCGACCAGAAAGTGTTGGGAAGACACTGCCCACTCCCACACTCGAAGGGCTTCTCTGCAGAGGGGGTAAGATTTGGTCCCTCACCATTTATGTACCACATGATCAACATTGTCCGAGTGGATTGCAATCGTCCCTAGAGGAAGAAAGCTGTGAAGTGATTGCAACGCCAGAAGCACTGCTCTCATCTACATGTTGATTTGCAAATGAGCCTCGTGTTCCTGCCACGTGCCTTGGACTGTTCTCCCTAGGTAATGCCCCACCACCACCCTATCTGGGAGGCATTCGTGGTCACAGTGGCAACAGGGGGGGGGGGGCAAACGGTCTGCCTGTGTTTAGATCGCTGGTCTGGGTCCACCAGCGAAGATCCTGTTTGTTCAAATCTGTTATCAGGATGGGGTGAGAGAGAGGTAGATACTGCAGTGACCACTGGGCAAAAAGTAACCATTGCAGAACCCTCGTGCAGTCTGGCTAATGGGACTAATGTTGTTGTAGACGCCATTGTCCCTAACAACTTGAGCACCATCTTTGCTTTCGCTTTCCTTAGAGAAAGTAAGCTCAAAACTTGTTCCCAGAGGTTCTGAATTCTTTCTACAGGAAGGTAAGCCCTCATTGAGACTGTGTTTACTTTGGCACCAATAACATACACATGCTGAGAGAGCAATAATGCAGATTTTTGCCAATTTACTGTAATCCCTAACTGCAAACAAGTTGAAATGGTAGCGTCCCCGGCCTGTAACAGTAGATGCCTGGTGGTGGCAGTCAGGAGCCAGTCGTCCAGGTATGGAATCCCAGATGTCTCAAGTGAGCCGTTACCACTGCCATGCATCTGGTGAACACCCTGGGGGCTGTGGTGAGACCAAAGGGCAGAGCCGCGAAACTGATAATGTCTGGTCCCCAGCCAGAAGCGTAAGTGACTCCTTGATGCCCTGTCTATCTTACTATGGTAGTATGCACCTTGGAGGTCTATGGAGCACACACAAACGTCTTTCCCTAACAAAGGGAGTATTGACTGTAAGATGACCATTCGGAACTTGGACTTCTGTACAGATTCTTTCAATTTGCTGATATCCAAGATGGGTCTCAAATCCCCTTTTCTTTTTGGCACCAAAAAGAATCTGTAGTAAGTCCCTAACCCTATTTGGTCTGCGGGGACGGGTTGGATGACTCTCTATGACCAACTTTTGGATTTCTAGAGTTGCTGAATCATTGTGATTGGGGGGAACCATCTGAGATTAGTCTGATCTGGGGAGGTGGAAAAAAGAATAGAATATAGTAACCTCTGGTAATTACCTTTAATACCCACTTGTCTTAAGTGATATCGTGCCAGGCTTCTGAGTATAAAGATATACGACCCCCGACTGGCTCCAGACACACGCAGTCGGGCCTCTTTTCAGGAGCGCTGATAGGGGGGACCATGAAAGGAATCGCGGTCTACCTGGTTCTGCGGGCCTCCCCTGCCTCTAGGGCAGCGTCTACAGTTATTTCCTCCTCCTCTGCCTCTGGAGAAGGAATCGCCTTGTGCATCCTGAAAAAACCTCTGCGACTTCCTGAACCACATTTTGCCACCCTTCTGGCCTTTGGGATAGGGTCTAGAAGGAACAGAAAAACAGACTCCCACGGCAGACAGGGGTTTTCCTTCCTGTTCGCACCTGGTGAGTGTTACCTTGGTTCCAAACAATGAGTATCCAAAGGGAGTTTTGGTAAATGTAGACATAAAGGCCTCTGCAAAGTTACACAAGTGCATCCAGGAGTACGCCTGAACACACTACCCTACTTGCTCCATCAGCTGCATAAGATGATAGCCTCATGGAGTAAGTTTACGACAGAATTTAAGGTAGACATCTGTGCGTTAACCTTCTCAGATACCGCTGTAGATACATTACCTAGCAGGGTCTCTCCCAGTTCTTTAAGATGATCTCTCTCGAGCTTTGTGAAGTGAGACAGGTAGTTCAGCGATCTAAGTGTAAGAGCTGCTAAAGAAAAGACACTTCACGTACTTATCCATCGTTCGAGACTCCTTGTTCGGTGGATGGACAGTGGAGGAAGTTTCAGCAAGTTCCTTTTTGCTGGCTGCTGCCACCACCAATGCATTACTGGAACGCCCTTAGCAAGAAAGTCTTTATCCTGGGGTGCTGACAAAAAATTATTTGGTCTTCTAGGAACCGGTTCCACAGAATCAGGAGATTCCCGCACCTTTGGACTCACTAAATCCAGTAGCTAGTCAAGAGGTGGAGACACCCAAGAAGCGGAGGGTTGAGACTCAAAAGCCTTCAGGTACACTGACTCCTCATCAGAAGGGGATGTGGTGGGCCAGCTGGCTCTATTTCAGGATCTCAAGGATATCTGCGAATGAGATATCAGAGGACGACTTGGGGGACCCTTCGGACTCCTCATGGTCAGTGTCTGATGTAATGGACTCATCAGGGGAGTCAACATGTTTCCTCTTACAAGTTTTCTTCCTAGGTGGCTCCTCAGAAGGGTACTCTGGGGAGACCTCTGAAGACTGGGGACCACTCATGGAGGCTTCCTGAGCCTGCGAGTCTCTGCTGTGTTGGGAGTGGAGACTGAAGTTGGCGCTTTACAGGGAAGTGTGTCGGTACCTGTGGTTGAAACTGAAGGCCTGGACAGCACACCATCCCCACGAAGGCCGATCCTCCCGGCTCAGGGGATGCCCCCCGCTCCGAAGATGTAGAGGCAGTCCTCGGTGCCGAGGAGATGGGCTCCGAGGCAGATGTGCGGTCCAAGCTCACCAGAGCCGAAGCACCAAGATGTAGGTTCAGAACCGAAGTTAGATTCCAAGTGTCCCCCTCGGGCCTGACCGGAGAACTAAGAACCCCACGGATGGCACCAAAAGGGTCACAGTGGATATCAGAACAGAGAAACCCACTGAGGTAGCTGGAACCGACCCTTCCACAACTCGAGGAACTGACATCTCTGGCTCTGAGGGCCCAGAGTGGCAAGGAGGAGAACAACGACAGGGTGTAAGGGCACATTTGGCTCTGGAGCCGAAAGTAAATTTTCCAGCGCCGAAGTTTGAAGCAGTCTGCGCATCACTCTCTCGACGTCCTCATCAGAAAGGCTCCTAGAAGACCTGGAAGATAGACTGGGGGACCTAGACTGCTGAAATATAGGTGACCTAAGTCGGGGAGATCGGTCGAAGTTCAGCTGACCGGTTCCAAGACAAAAGCTCAGTTATCGGCTCCGAAACTCCTGGAGCCGAAACTGATGGATCCACAATAGAAACCTCTGTCGGCACAGAGACCAGTGGAGCTGACAAGGATGCAGACATTTTGGCAATTTTGTCAATTTTGTCTGCTGGCTCCAATGACAAATTGAGTGGGAGACCGCCTTTTGGTAGATTTGGCTTTATCTTTTTTGGAGGAAGGAGATTTAAAGCTGGAGGATGAAGAAGTCAACTCCTCCTCAAAGGAATGTTTCAAAAGTCCTTTTCAATTTAAGTTTGTTCTTCCTCTCCTGAAGAACACTGGGACTAAATGAATGACAAAACAAGCAAGACTCTTGGGGGTGAATAGCTGCCAAACAGTACACACACTGATTGTGCCCATCAGTTAAGGACGTTTTCTGGGCAGATTTTGTACAGTTTTTAAAGCTCGAAGGCTTGTGATCCTTAGTATCCTTACACATAGTGCAATAAACAACTAAGAACAATGCACAAGAACTACCTCCAAACAGATAGGCAACAGTAAAGACAAACAGGCAGAGGACTAGGTCCTCTAACTTAAACGGGCCTAGCCCAGGGAGAGAGACAAACAGAACAGAGGAATAGGTCCTCTAACTCAAACAGGCCTAGCCCATGGTGAAAGAGAAATGGAAACAATAACAAAAAACTATCAGCAAGCGATGCAGGCATACAAGAAGGCCAACAGAAGAATGACCAAACAAAGCACAAACAGTAAACACAGAAACAATGCAGCAAATAGTCAAACAGACATGGAATGCGTTAACACACTAAACTATAGGACAATAATTATTTGGTCAACAGTTAACTAGCAAAAAAGTATTGAAAGTTTTGACGGCCACAGCCAGAAGAAGCACGTCTGAGCTCAACGAGCGGCAAATGAAATCAGGGGTATGTTAGCGGTGCATCATGGGATACCTCCTAGCCACAAGCCAACCAGAAGTTTTGGAGCTACAGAATGGCCGAGTCGGAGCAGAGGTTCGGCTCTGATCCCAACTGTAAGAATGAAGGCGAGATAGCACTACAGAACATCCACTGTTCAAGGGAGAAGGGATTGGATGTTCCTTTGTAGGGAATCTCATCAAGTAAATAATGCACTGTGGTGCTCTCTGATTGAGACCTCCAAGAAAAGGAAACAAAGTTGCATAGTTTCCTTCTGTCCACATCAGCAAACACACAGGATTGGCTGGGTTTTGCTAAAGTCTTATGTAACACTTTTCATTCTTTGCAGTCTCTTCCCCTCATCTAAAAAGGAAAAGTTTTTTTCTCTCTGAATCTAAGCCTGAGATTCGGAGATGAATATTCTTATTTATTTATTATTTGTTTACTGGAACAGTCCGACTTGATACATGTCCATTTTCAGCAGAGGCCCAGGAAGAAAAGCTCCAAAGACATTCAACAAACTTACATTTTTACAGTTTAACACACAAAATAAAACACAAATAAAAGGATTTTTACACAGATGTAAACAAACAGATGTACACAAATTATTACATTTTTACTCAGATGGAAAATTTTAGACAGGGCACTGAATGCCTAGTAGGCTAACCTGGTAGTAGATACAAGGAGGTATTAGGATTACCACAGTAACAGAACAGGCAAGCAAAAACGGAGGGTGATGCTACTCAATGCTAGAAGTCAATCTCAAAATGCACTCACTCGAGGAACTCCTTAAAATGGAGAACATCAATATCTGTGCAGTGACTGAGACCTGGTTCAAGGCTCCAGACAGCACCCCTGCACTACCAGGCTATAACTCATACCACACTTTTCGGCCATGTAACCTGGACCAGAACACCAAAGGCGGAAGTGTGTCCATATTCATTAAGGATATCCACACCTCCAGGCTAGTTGCTCTGCATAATGCAGCCGAGGTTATCCAAATGCAACTAACTCTGGGCAAAACTGCAATCCAAATTGTAGCTTGCTACAGATCACCCACCATGCTCCAGGATTCCCACTCCTCTTTTCTTGATGTACTGGAAAATATTAGGGTTCAACCAAACACCCTAATAATAGGCAATTTCAACTACCACACCATTAACTGGGAAAACCACTCATGTACCAACTCCTTCGCTCAACGCTTTCTGGAATTCATAAACTCCAATGCCCTGGATCAACTTATCCAAACCCCCACCAGGGGCAACAATATCCTGGATCTAATCATTACCAATATGAGTGACCGGTGTTCCACACCTGAAGTCAACGCCTCATTGGTCCGCTCCGACCATAAGCTAATTACCCTAGATATCCACATCCTGCCTCCACCCCCCCCCCCCATTAAGGAAACCATGGCAAAACATTTCTCCAAAGCCAACTTCATGCTTAAGACAGAAGTGGTGAACTTCATGACAACCATGCAGATGGACAATACAGTTACGACTACTAAATCCTACAGAATTGCACTTTATAAGCACTTACATGAGTGCATGGATCGTGCTATCCCAAATAGAACCAAGACGTTATCCTCCAAAAAAGGAAGCCAATCTGGTGGTCCCCCTGCCATAAACAAACTGTACAACAGAAGGAAGAAACTCTTGCAAAAGAGAGTAAAATCCCACGAGTGAAGAAGCTCCCTGGTCAGCCTCAGTAAGAAGCTGCGATCCCTGATAAAATCCTCCAAAGCTAGTTACGAAAACAAAATCGCCACTGATTCTAAAGACAACCACAAAACATTCTATAGCTATGTCAAGAATCTCAATGGCAACACTCAGATCTGCTTTGAGTTGCAGCACAATGGCACTAAATATACAGACCCAACTGATATTGCTAACATCCTGGCAGATAGGTTCAGTGCTAACTTTACCCCCATCTCACCCCCTAAAGAGTCCATCTCTATACCGGAAGAATGCAAATATCCTGTAATCATGGCTGCACAGGTAAAAACCACACTCTCCAAAGCCAGGAACACAGCATCCATGGGACCAGACAACATCCTAGGCTGCGTTCTACACGAACTACAGAACGAACTGGCACCCCATCTAAGTACCATGTTCGATCATAGCCTCACCCCAGACTTTGTGCCTGCTGAATGGCGCACAGCAACAGTTATCCCACTCTACAAGAGGGGAGCCACCACGGACCCCGGGAACTACTGCCCCATTAGCCTGATGAGCATGGTCTGCAAGGCCATGGAACGTATCATCATGGAACTTATAAACAAAGATATTGGTAATCTCCAAACTCTGGATCCCACCCAGTTCGGGTTTGTAAAAGGCAGATCATGTCTTTTAAACCAGATAGACTTCTTTGAAGCAGTCACCAAAGCTGTAGACAAGGGTAAGGTGCTTCACACAGCCTATCTAGATCTTGCCAAGGCTTTTGACACCATCCCCCACTCTGGAATTATAGATAAACTCCGTAAACTAGGTATAAATCCCTATGTCACAAGATGGGTTGCCAACTGGCTCACTGACAGAACCCACACTGTGAAAGTAGCAGACTCCAAATCCGACTTCAGACCAGTGACAAGGAGCACCACAGGGTTCAGTCCTGGGTCCTCTCCTGTTGAGTATCTACTTCTCTGAAGTACAGGCTAACAGAAGGTCTTTGGCTAACGAATTTCGCAGATGACTGCAAACTAGGAGCCATAATCGAAACTCCTAACGATGTGGACATCCTACAAAAAGGCCTCACTGAGACAGATGCCTGGTGTCAAAGCCATGGCCTCAAGCTCAATGCCAAAAAGTGCATTGTCATCCCCTTTGGTAAAAACTCTGTACCCATGAACTACAACACAGACGGTAGTATACTTAACACTGAAAGTGTGATAAGAGACCTTGGGACACAGGTGGACAGTAGTCTCTCCCTTTGTTAATCACATCGCCACAGTAGTCAGGAAATCCATCTACGTGGCACACCTCATCACAAAAGGTTTCTCATCCAGAAAAAAAAAAAAAAAAAAGAGGTCATTGTTCCCCTCTACTCATCACTCATTAGACCCATTAGAGTACAATGCCCCTTTTGGTATGTACCTCAAGACATCTACAACTGGAAAGGCCGCAGAAATACCTCACAAAGAAGTTTACCGGCCTCAAACAGATGCTCTGCGCAGACCGTCTCAAAACACTCCAGCTTTACTCCGTCGCATATCGCCTACTCAGATCGTCGCATATCGCCTACTCAGAGGCGATCTCTGCCTAACATACAAAGCTATCTCAAACACAGAGCTGTTGGACATGCTCCACTTAAAGAAATCCCAATCCCTCAGAGCTACACGCTCTAGGGACCTAAACCTTGTCACCACATTAAACAGAACATGCCGGAGGGATAGATTCCTGTTCCCAGAGACTTCCCATACTCTGGAATAAACTACCTATCTTTATCAAACAAAGCTCATCATTAGCACTCAAGAAAAATCTTAATGATTGGATGGGAAATAGGAAATTCACCCCGTGGATCACCTCTGTGGCTCTGCACGACAGTGGCACAGGAAAATAATTTTCTTAGATGGCAAAAGCCAGGGTACCTTTGTGGCTGGGCTTGTGTAGGCCCCAGGGCCGATAGCCTAGTACCTTCCTATGAACCTACTTATAAGTCAAGAAATAAAGTGTAGGCAGAAGACCTCCATGTGCACACAAGTTGTGGTTAGAGTTGGTCTGGATCAGGACAAGAACATAGCCATCATTTTTTAAAGTACTGAATCAGACTTTTCTTGAATTGAGGTAAAGAGTTCAGACGCAAGATTAGCAGGAAGAGAATTCCAAGTTTTGCCAACAGAGTTAGCAAATAGATATTTACCATCTGTGTTGTTGGATTTGAGAGTTTGAACTAGAAGTCTTTCAGATGAACGTAGTAAGTTCTCTCTCTGCAGAATGGGAAATCAGAGTCTTAGGAAAGTTTTTCTAAAGATTCCCCATCTGAAGATTTTTCTCTGACACTTTAAAAAGAATAACAGAGTTATTTCAGTGATAAAGTTATGATTTGCTACAGGTGAATTTCCTTCCAGCAGCTATCCCTCCTATTTTGGAAGCCTTGGAGGATGCCTTCTTTGCACCCAGCAGTTTGACTTATCCACCAGTCCAGAAAAAAAAAATCTGATAAATATTATAAAGTTCTCCGGTCACACAAATTTCATTTTACAAACTCTCAGGCAGACCTACAATGATTACTTTTTCAAAACAATCTTTGTCCAAGTACCTTATGGTTGCTAACCCTATTCCATCTGACAAAGATGGGAGATCTTCATAGGTTTGGGAAGAAATAAAACATTTCTATTTTGATCTTCAGAATAGTAAATTGTCAAGCATCATGGCTGATTTTGCTGGCTTTTTTGATTGTACAGAAAAGTTAATTGTTGTCATGCCTTCTTCAGATATTAAGACAGATTCTACACTCCAAACTTCTGTGTCTTGGGTAACTAACCATCCTTTAAAATGTTCGATGCTGTTTCTTGAGCAGCTGACACTGGTACAGTAATGAGCTTTGCCTGGCTGTGTTCTCAGAATTTACCAGATGATTATAAAAGTAAACTTATGAATTATCCTCTCGATAAAGAGGTATTTTTTTTTTTTTTACCTTTTCTCTGCTGACGTTACAAAAGATTTAAGAGAGATTTAATTCAGGGGAATAAACAGATTTTTCAGCCCTCCTTTCCCAGATATAATAAAACCTTCCATTTCTATTTCAGGCTTCTTTTATAAGAAACAGAATAAGCAATTCCAGTAAGCACAGGCAAACCTTCATTTATTCAACACTTGGCTTCACCAGTTAGGTATAGTTTATAATGAGAAGTTATGTACCTACCATAACGTTCCATGTTAGTTGTCTTCTTCTCGCCTTCTTTCTTGCTGGATGGGTTCCGACTCGGCCTATACAAAAGCTAGAGAGCTATTTTTTACCGACTCGAGGCTACCCTATATCCCACAATGCTAGGCGCTAACTACCCAGATCTCGTTTGATAGCCAACACCATAGCAGTTCTGTTCTCAGAACAAAGGAGAAAGAGGAATACCTATATATAGAACATACCAAGAAAAATCAAACATGGGAGTCCATACTGGGATGAAAAGAAGGCCCAGAAGGATCCTCTCGGTCTGTCCAGGCTAGGGGGGGTTGGAGGGTTGGGACACAAGAAAGAAGGCGAGAAGACAACTAACATGGAATGCTATGGTAGGTACATAACTTCTCAATGTTAAGTTGTCAATCTCGACTTCATTCTTGCTGGATGGGACCGCATCCCTAGCCCCT
Source organism: Protopterus annectens (assembly GCF_019279795.1). Taxonomy (NCBI): domain Eukaryota; kingdom Metazoa; phylum Chordata; order Ceratodontiformes; family Protopteridae; genus Protopterus; species Protopterus annectens. The sequence continues at coordinate 368,069,551 of NC_056735.1, forward strand.
CAACCCTGGGTGGCTCATCGGAACAGACTCTTGAGGACGGTGGAACCAAAGTTAGCTCGGCTTCTGGAGACCATGTCCAGTTTGTAATGAGAAATAAAGGTATGCGGAGAGGCCCATGTGGCTGCCGCACAAATGGAGTCTATAGGCAACCTAGCCTGAAAGGCTATTGTCATAGCTTAGGCTCTACTTGAGTGGGCTCTAGGCCTTGAAGGAAGTTCTTGACGCCTCAGTTCATAGATAAAAGTAATCACAGAAGCCAACCATCTAGAAAGGGTTACTTTGGAAACTGAAAGGCCTTTCTTGCCTTCTGCATAAGACAGGAAGAGCTGCTCAGATTTCCTAACTTGCTTGGTTCTATCCAGGTAGTAACGGAGTTGACGGTGAACATCCAAAAAATGCAACTTTTGTTCCGCTCTGTTGGAGTAATTAGGGAAGAAAACTGGGAGATCGATAGTCTGGTTACATTTGCCTCAGAAGATATCTTAGGTAAAAAAGACGGGTTAGTTCTGAGAGACACTCTATCTTTATGGAAAACCAGATAAGGAGGATGAACGCAAAGGGCGTGAAGTACTGAGACTCTCCTCGCGGAAGTTATGGCCACTAGAAATAGAGTTTTCCATGAGTGTAACTTCAAGGAACAGGAAGCCACAGGTTCAAAGGGAGGGAGAATCAAAGTGGTTAAAACCAGATTCAAATACCACTGTAGTGGGGGATCTCTGATCGGAGGCTTAAGTAAAAAGATACCTTTAAGGAAGGCTTTACAAAGTTTATTGGACATAACAGTGGAGTCCGACAAGCCAACATGAAAATTTGAAATGGACGCTAACTGAACTCTGATAGTGGACAAAGAAGAACCTGATTGAAAATTTTGGCCAAGAAATCTAGGACTGATTGGATAGGTGCCATGAAAGGGTCCATTTTTCTAGTCTCTGCCCAGAAGGAAAAACATTTCCATTTAAATCCTCCTGGTAGAAGATTTGTGGGAAGCTAGAATGATGTCACCCACCGAATGGGAAATAAAGGGAAGCCTGGCTAAGGTTGGAAGTGGAGCAACCAAGCTGTGAGGCTGAGAGAGGGGAGGGACTGGTGCAGCTCGTCCGACTGATGGGTCAAGAGATCTGGCACTGGGTCCAGATGCCAGGGCTGTTCAAGAGGTAACGATGCAGGAACGGAAACCAGATTTGTCGAGGCCAGTAAATGGCAATGAGGATCATTGTGGATCTCAATGCGGTAGCTTTCTGAATCAACTGTGTGATTAATGGAAAGGGGGGAAAAGCGTACAGAAGACCCCGGGGCCAATCGTGGACTAGAGCATCTCTGGCGGGGTGGCCGGGAAGAGGGAAGAGAGTGAAGAAGTCATGGCACTTGCTGTTTTGAGGTGTTGCGAAAAGATCGCAGCAAGGCTGACCCCATCTTCGGAAAATTTTTTCCACTACTGACTGCTTGAGACACCACTCGTGCAGTATGAGAATGGCTCTGCTCAGCCTGTCCGCTATGACGTTGGACTTCCCGGGGATATGCGTTGCTATCAGAAACCGGTGAGAAGAGATCACCCACTGCCAAAGTCTGAGTGCTTCTCGACACAAGGGATAGGACTTGGTTCCGCCCTGCTTGTTGATGTACCACACTACGGACATATTGTCCATCTGAACTGCAATAGTCCCGATGGGAAGAGAGTCCTGAATGGCTCGCAACGCTAAAAGTACTGCTCTCATCTCCAGGAAATTTATGTGCAGGTGGCACTCGAAAGGTTGCCATGTGCCCTGGACTGTCCTGCCCTGAAAATGCCCCCCCACCCGATCAGGGAGGCGTCCGTTGTCACCGTAGCAACCGGGGGGGGGGCAAAGGGTCTGCCCTGAATGACCTGAAGGGAGACCATCCACCAAGAAAGGTGTTTCTTGCATGATTGGGTGATTAAAATGTTGTGTGACACTGGAAGCTGTTGAAAGGACCACTGGGAAAAGAGCATCCACTGAAGGATCCGCATGTGAAAACGAGCTAGGGGAAGTAAAGTAATGGCTGCTGCCATGAGACCTAAAGTTTTCAGTACAAACCTGACCTGGATTCTGTTGCTCTGAAGGATGTGAACGTGTCCGCGAATATCTGAAATTCTTTGTGCGATTAGTTTTGCGGACAGTTCGACTGTGTCCAATATGGCGCCTATGAAAGTAATAGACTGACAAGGCAGACTTTTCGAAATTTATGGAGATACCTAGCTCTTTGCAAATTTGAATGGTGTAATCTCTGGACTGAAGAAGTTGACGGCTGGTGGTAGCGGTAAGGAGCCAGTCATCCAGATTTGGAAACACCTGGAATCCTTGACGTCTCAGATGAGCTGTAACCACTGCCATGCATTTGGTGAACACTCGGGGGGCTGTAGTAAGACCAAAGGGCAGGGCCCTGAACTGGTAGTGACTGGCCCCCAGCTGGAAGCGGCGAAACCTCCTGGAGCGCCTGTGCATCTTGATGTGGTAGTACGCACCCTGAAGGTCTACAGAGCACATCCAATTGTCCTGGCCCAAAAAGGGAAGAATGGACTGTAGCGTGACCATCCGGAACTTCGTTCTTTGGACAGACCTGTTCAGCCTGCTGAGATCCAAAATTGGTCTCCAGTCCCCTGTCTTTTTTGGTACCTACCAAAAAGAACTTGGAATAGATTCCGGATCCTTGCTGGTCTGCTGGGACTTGGTTGGATGGCTCTTTTTCTTAGCAGTTTTGAGATTTCAAATACTGCTTGTTCCCTTAGACTGAGTGGAACATCTGGAAGGGGCCTTTTTGGCTGTGTTGGGGTGTGGGCAAAGGGAATTTCGTAACCCTCGGATATGATCGACCGTACCCATCTGTCTTGGGTGAGGGAAAGCCAGGCTTCTGGGTACATTGATAATCTTCCCCCGACTGCCTCCGAAGGCGGACAGTCAGGCAGCTTCTCAGGGATGCTGGAAGGGCTGGCCAGAGACAGCTTCTCTGCTACCCTGATTCTGCGGACCCCCTCTGCCCCTAGGGCGGCGTCTGTTATTGTCGTCGTCCCCGCCTCTAGAGGGGAACTCACCTCGTTTGTCAGGCGCGACTCCCTGTGGTTTGCGAAACCACATTTTTCCACCCTTCTGACCCTTAGGGTATGGTCTAGACGGGGTGGAAAAACGGACTCCCATGGCAGAGAGAGTCTTGCCATCCTGTTCGCATCTGGTCAAAGTATCCTTCACCTGAGGTCCAAACAACGCCGAACCATCAAAGGGGGAGTTAGTGAAGGAGGCCTTGAAGGGGTCAGCAAAGTTACAAAGCCGCATCCAGGCATGACGCCTTAAGGCCACGCCTGTGCCTGCAGCCCTACTCACCCCATCGGCTGCATAGGAAATAAGCCGCATGGAGGAGTTAACAATCGAGTTTAGGGTTGCCAGCTGGGAGTTGATTTTGTCTTGAGACCCCGCAGCTGTTGGATCCTGTAGAGTATCACCCATTTCTTTGAGCATGTCTCTTTGAAGGTGGGTGAAATGACACAAGTAATTCAGCGACCGCATGGTAAAGGTCGCTGAAGAAAACATCCGCTTGCCATACCTATCCATAGTCCTAGATTCCTTATTAGGAGGATGGATCGGTACTGAAGGATCAGCCAGTTCCTTCTTAGTGGCTGCCGCCACCACCATGGCATCAACAGGGACACCCTTGGTTAAAAACTGCTTATTAGAAGGGGCTGTGATAAATTTTGAAGGCCTCCGTGGGGTAGGTTCCATCGTGTCAGGGGCCGTCCATGCCTTCCACGCCACCACTTCCATTAGAGGGTCAAAGGGCAGAGACACCCAGGAGGTGGAAGGGCGAGAACCAAAAGCCTCTAGGTAAACCGACTCGTCCTCGGAAGGACTGAGGATAGACCAGTTCCCCCTCTGCTTGAGGATCTCAAGGATGTCAGAAAAGGAGACATCCTCAGAGGGGGACCGTGGGGACCCTTCCGACTCATCCAAGTCGGTGTCAGATGTGACTGACTCAGGGGAGTCCACATGCTTCCTCTTGCATTTCCTCTTCCAAGGGGGCTCCCCTGACGGATCAGGGGAGGCCTCAGAAGAGGAGGATGCTCCCAATGGGGGCACCTGAGGCGTTAGATCTCTGCGGTCGGGGTCGAGAGGATGGGTAGAGACTGTAGCAGGCACAACAGTGGGAGGAGCTGAGGGAGCTGACCGTGGAGCAGGCACAGGGGCCAGCACACTCCTCATGACCTGAAAAGCACCCCTATCAGGCAGGGAAGAAGGTCCCCGCTCCGAAGAGATAAGGACCCCTCCCGGCACCGAGAGGGATGGCTCCGAGGCCGATGTCGGGGCCGAACTCACCAGCGCCGAGGCTCAGAGAGGGAGAACAGGGTCGGACAAGGGTCCGATGCCACTCGCCCCGGCACCCGGATCCCTCCAAGGATGGAACCATGGAAGAAATCGGAGCCGAAAGGTGTGGTATCGGCTCAGACGTGTTGACGGTCCCGGCTCCCACGAACTCCGGCTCCGAGCTCAGAGGAAGAGTCAGAGGAGGAATCGACGATGGAATGGGGATAGCCGCTGTCTGATGAGAAGGGCTATGAAGCATCTGGGCCAGTGCCTGCGACTTAAGGAGTCTGCTAACCACCCTCTCGAGGTCATGCTCCGAAAGCCTGGAAGACCGAGAGGAATGGGACCGATGGCTCCGCTCCGAAAGCAAGGGAGATCTCGGAGCCGAATGGACTGACTCCAAAGGAGGAGAACTGGAACGCTTACGGCCCGCAGACGGTTCCGACAACAATCGGAGCCAACCGAGTCTTGGGAGCATCGGCTCCAGCCGGAGCAGACGTAGAAGCACTAAGAGCACCACTAGCCAAAGGCACTGTACGTGGAGCCGACGGCTTAGTAGGCTTTGAAGGTTTACCCAACGAAGACTTGGTCGGGGAACCTTCGGGCTTCAACAAGCCTCTCAAGATAAGCTTGTTTCTGCGCTCCTGCAGGACTCTTGGACTGAATGCATGGCAGACAGAACAAGAGTCCTGCAGGTGCAGAGGGCCCAGGCAATAAACACAAGAAGTGTGACAGTCTGTCAGAGACATCTTCTGACAGCACGAGTCACACTTCTTGAAGCCTGGAATCTTTAGACATCCTGACAGGGATGACAAGTAACACACAACAAACACCCACACTCAAACTTGCTTAGTCTAGTCACACACAAAGACTAAGATTATTTTAACTGACAAAATAAAGTAATTTAAACTAAAATTAACTAAAAATTAAACTAAAGATTAGCCCAAATGCCTAGTAATCTAAGGAGTGGGGGTAGGGAATGAGAAGGAAGATAGAAAAAAACCCAAAAGGGAACTATCTAAGGCGGGGATACACTAGAGGGGTAAGCAGGATCCAAAAGTAAAACTAATACCGAAGAAAGAGAAGAAAAACCTTACCAGAAAAGATTTTTACAAATCTAACCTGAGAGCCGGCAAAAACGCAACCTTGCAGCTGAAGCGGCAAACGAGATCTGGGTAGTTCGCGCCTAGCATTGTGGGATACAGGGGTAGCCTTGAGCCGGTAAAAATAGCTCTCGAGCTTTAGTATAGGCCGAGTCGGAGCAGAGGATCGGCTCCGAACCCATCCAGCAAGAATGAAGGCGAGATTGACAACTTAACATGGTACAGTTAATTACAGATTTGGGAATACTGTGTAAGTGATACAAGAATGATTAAGTGACCAATTTCACTTATTGGTCTGAATATGTAACAAGAAATATATAAGAGCAGACTTTTATAGCAAACAGAGTAAAAGACAGTAGAAATCTAATATTTTAAAAATATACTTCTGTAATACACAAAACACTGGAATAAGGACAAAGATAAAATTTATAATTAAACACAATTATAACCTCGTAATATCAGAGACCTGAAGTTGATGTAATAACATCTGGATACAACATATGAGCATCTAAGGCAAAGGTTCCCAAAGTGTGGATCGCAAGCTGATTTTGGGTGGTTGCGTTCAGTGGCGGCTCATGGTATCTGACTGCTGGACTGCAAAAAAAAAGTTTAATAAACTACATACTTGTAAGAGTTCAAACTGCAAGCTAGTGTGTAAAGTGGAATAAGATTATATAAATTTTAAACTGATAGAGTACATGTGCTCATACCCTTTAACCTTTCATCAAAGCCGGCTTGCGATGTTCTGTATTATGGATTAACGGCGCTGTCGCTGAAATGTGGTGTTCATCACTTTCGGGGGGGTTTTTCCCTCCAAGTCGAACTTCTTGTTGGAGACCATGTAGGACACAGCCTGGGATGATATGAGCTCTGATAAATGCTATGGTTTTTACATTACACAGGGGGTTTACAGCCCAAATCTGTACAGATACAAGAGATGAAAAGTACAGTTTTGTACCTACCATAAATGTAGATGTCCAATCGATATGCAACTGCAGTCCTGACATATGGGTTGTCCTGCCTCAGGCAGCCCTTCGGTCGGCCGGATTCCAAAGTCTGGGTCCGGTGTCGGCTGATGTCGTCTCCTCCCCGTCAGAGCGGCTGGGGTATAAAGGCATCAGCCGACGCCACCATCTTCAGTGTTTCTTGCCACAGATGCCAGGTGCCCTCCAAGGAAGGCTAAATTTTGTGAATGGATAAACAAAAAATCCAGACATGCACAACAGTAACAAACAGATACACCATAACAGATAACCCCAGCTTATAGGAAAGGGGGGAATGGACCCAAGGGAAAAAACAGAGGGGGGGGGGAGGGAGGGAAAACCTGACTACAGTTGCATATCTATCGGACATCTACATTTATGGTAGGTACAAAACTGTACTATGTCCTTCAAGAATGCAACTGCAGTCTTGACATATGGGTTGAATACCATAGCCAAGCTGGGGGTGGTAGGACTAAGCAAGGGATGGTGTAGCTAGAAGGCCCTGCAGGACTGCCGAAGCAAAGCCTGCTCAGGATCTGGAGTATAATGGCAGGTTGTAGTGTTTGGTAAATGTTTGCAAGGAGCTCCATGTAGCAGCCTCTAGAATATCTTTTGTAGCCACTCCTCTTAGAAAGGCTGTGGATGTGGCCATAGTTCTGGTGGAGTGTGGTCTAATATTAGCTGGCACACTCTTTCCATGGAAGGAGTAACAGAATCTGATGCAGTGTCCAATCCATTTTGAGATAGTTTGTTTGGTGACTGCCTTTCCTTGTGTCCCAGCAGCATAGGCTACAAAACAGTTGGTCAGACTTCCTGGTAGACTTTGTTCTGTCCAAGTAGTAGCGTAGCTGTCTGTGAATGTCTAAAGTATGCAACAGCTTTCCCCTTTGTTTTGAGGGTTAGGAAAGAAAGTAGGCAGGAGAATTGCTTGGTTTAGTGACACTCTGGATATCACCTTAGGCATGAAGTAAGGATTGGTCCTAAGGGAAACTCTGTCCTGATGAAAGATGAGAAAAGGAGGAACTGCCATGAGGGCCTGTATCTCCGAGACTCTTCTTGCTGAGGTGACTGCCAACAGGAAAACCGTTTTCCAAGAGAGAAATTGCATTTCTGAAGATGCTGCTGGTTCAAAAGGAGGAAGAATTAATTTTTCCAAGACATAATTGAGGTCCCATGCAGGAATTGGTTGTTTCCTTGGAGGTTTGATATTCTTTATACCCCTTAGAAACTGTCTTAGCAAGGGATGCGAAAACACAGGTGGATCACAGTTGTAATGTGCAGAGATAGCTGAAGCGTGGATTTTGATGGAAGAGTATGAGAGGCCACTGTGAAACATTTCTGCAAAGTTTTCTAATATCTGAGGTATGTTCATCAGTGATGCATCCTGGCCCTTGTTGACATTCCAGATGATAAATCTCTTCCATTTGGCCAAATAGGTTTTTCTGGTGGAAGGTCTGCGTGCCTCCAGCAAAATGTCCTGAACTGTTTTGGAGAAGGAGTCATGGGTTCCAGTCATGGAATTCTCCAAGCTGCCAGCTTTAAGGTTTGTAGGTTCTGATGAACTGTCTTGTAATTGTGTTGAGTCAGGAGCTGAGGCCATTGAGGCAAGGGCCACGGTTTGGAGTGAGTTATGCTCAGTAGCAGTGGATACCAGTGTTGCCTTGGCCAGTCTGGAGCTATCAAAATTCCTCTCGGTTGTTCTGCCTTGATCTTCAGTAACACCTTGGTGAGTAAAGGTAGAGGAGGGAATGCATAAATTGTTAGGGCATTCCAGCTGAAGGAAAGAGCATCCGTTCTCCAGGCTAGAGGATGGTGTATCCTTGTGCAAAACCTTTCCAGATGATGATTGAGATGAGATGCAAAGAGGTCTATGTCTGGTCTTCCCCATGCAGTTGTTATTTGTGAGAATATGCGTGGGTGTAGCATCCATTCGTGTGGATCCAAGAAATTTCTGCTCAACCTGTCTGCCAGAACATTGTCCTTGCCAGGAACAAACTGGGATTGCAAGTAGATGTTCAGATTCAGGGACTTTTCCAAAAGAGTCATTGTTAGTCTGCAGAGGGGATAGGAATGAGTGCCCCCTTGTTTATGTACCACATGACAGTGGTGTTGTCTGTCCTTATTAGCAGATGACCTTGCTGAAGAGATTTTCCAAAGGCTTCTATTGCATGTATCACTGCCAACATTTCTTTTTGATTTATGTGCTGATGCATTTCCATGGGAGTCCATTGCCCTTGAATGCATATGCCGTCCATATGCGCCCCCCATCCATGGTCTGAGGCATCTGTTGTAATAGTTTCTTTAATTCCACAATTTAAAAAATAAATTAATGAAACGTATTTGATTGGTATCTTTTTAAATGAAAAGTTTTTTGACTAATTAAAGTGCGACATCAGAGATCAGTAGGGTATTTAAAGGGGATAATAATGTAAAATGGCAGATTCTGATGAAATCCCCATGAGGGGATGAAAGCGCTCAGTCTGTTTTTTTAAATTGTGGAATTAAAGATTCTATAACAGCATTTTCCTGGCATCGACAGTGTTCCTTTCTGTTTAATAGTGGACTTTTGCACTGTTTGGGTTCGGACTTTGGTATTTTTTGTTGTAATAGTTTGACTTGTTGGAGGTTTGTTGAAAGGCATGCCTTCGTTTAAGTGACTTGCTTGAGCCCACCACAAAAATTCCCTTTGCAGGCATGGTATGAGTGGTATTATGTCTTCCAGGTTGTGGCTGTGTTGAGACCACAAGCTTTTCAGGTACCATTGTAGTTTTCTAATGTGAAGTCTTGCTAGAGGGATTAGAAGAATGCAAGATGCCATGAACCCCAGGGCCTGCAGGGTTTTCCTTGCAATCAGGTGGGTTAGTTTTGCTAGGCTTTTGAAGTAATCTGTTAAATGCTCTTGTTTCTCCTCTGTGAGGAAGGCCATTTGTAGCTGTGCTCAGCTTTGCTCCTAGAAAAATAATCTCTTGGGATGGCAGTACTCTTGATTTTTGAATGTTGACTGTGTATCCCAAAGCCTGCAGCAATTGAATGACATAATCCAAGTGTTTTATCAAGGTTTGTTTGCTGTCTGCTTGTATGAGGCAGTCGTCCAGGTAAGGCAAACGGCAATGCTGAGAATTGATAGTGCTCTGTTCCTGCAAGAAATCTGAGGTATCTTCTGCAACTGTGTCTGATAGGGACATGCAGGTATGCCTCCTTGAGGTCCAGAGTAACCAGCCAAGACCCCTTGCCCAGCATGGGAAGAAGTTGCTGTAACGTCAGCATCTTGAATTTTGGCACGATGAGAAAAGTATTTAGAACGGACAAGTCCAATATAGGCCTCCATCGTTTTTCTTTTCTTGGAACAAGGAACAGTCTTGAGTAAAATCCCTGGCCTTGTTCCTGAGGAGGAACCTTCTCTATTGCTTTTATTTTTAACAGCTTTGAGACTTCTCTGAGTGCCTCTGCCCTTTGATTTTGTGGCAAGTTTGGCATGCCTTGTCCTGTTGGTAAAGTATGGAAGTGGAATCTGTAACCTCTGTGTATTATGTCCAGAATCCATTTGTCCTTTGTTATAATGTGCCAGTTTGTTGAGAATAGAGATAATTTTCCACCTAAAGGTGCTTCTCTTTGAGCTTTGGTAGGCGGAGTGATAGGTAAGTCATTGTGATTGTCCCTGCGGTGCAGGTGAAGTACCCGTGCCACTTCTTTGATTTTGAGGTTGCCACTGGCGTCCCCTGTAGGAGCCTCGGTATTGCCCTCTACCTCGTGCACGCCTGTTCTTTCCCCTTTGAAACTTGTCTGAGTCTGGAAAGGACCAATTCTTTGAAGGCCAATTTCTGCTGAATCTGGGTGGCTGAACCTGGAGGAAATCTTTTACTGTCTGTACTGATTTTGCCTTCTCCTCAATAGACTTCAACACATCCTGAGCATTAGCACCAAAAAGCTTCTGTTTATCCAGAGGTGCGTCCAGGAGCTTTACTTTAACATGATCCGGCAGAGGCTGCTCTTTCAACCAAGCATGTCTACGGATAACAGCCCCGTCATGGCTGCCCTACATGAAGCCTCCAATGCATCATAACCACACTGAAGAAAATGGTTACTAACCTGCTGAGAGTTATGAACCAAATCCTGCAATGCCTTTCTATCTATAGGCTCAGGAGAGGCTAGCTTTTTCTGCAAATCATCCAGTAAAAAATCCTGGTACTTAAACATATGAAAAAGGCAGTTAAGTGACCTCATGGCAAGGGTGGTAGAGGTATAAACTTTTTTACCCCATCTCTCCAGGGACTTTGCTTCCCTGTCAGCTGGTAGTGGATTTTTGGCCGAGGAAGAAGCCACTCCTTTGGGGCCCTGTGAAATAGTTTCTAGATCCACAGATTGGGCCTTAAAGAAATGCTTGAGAGTGTCAGGGACCCTGCAATATCTGTCTGGCTTGACAAGAGCAGGAGGGAGAGAATCAGGGGAAGCACTGGAGTCTGAAAATGCATCATCCAGGACATCCAAAACTGGAGGGATAGCCAAAGGTCTGTGTTGGGGTAACTTGAGGAAGGTACGGAGCCTTTTCCTGGAGTCAGAGAATTCCTGACCCTGCCACTTAAAATGTTCCCTCATGGAGTGGAGGACTTCACCGAAAGAAAAATCCTCAGGAGGAGAGGCAGAGGGAATAGATTCCTCAGCATCGGAGTCCTCATAGGCTTGGAAGGATTCTTCTTGGGTATCTGAATGCTCTGAATCCCCAGAGGCTTCATCTGAAGAGAGATTGTCTGCCTGCTCAGTTCTAGGCCTTTTTTCTGCAGGTGGCTGAGAACCTCTGTCTGGATGGGGCTGAGACCCCCTAATAAGAGAGATTAGGTCTGCAGCAAGAGACATGATCTATCAGAAGAAGAAGCCTGAGAGGTAGGCTTAGGATGGGCCTTGGCCTGTCTGGCGGCCTTAGCACGTGCAAAGGCCTTGATGGACATGGATACAGGAGGCCTAGCTGCCCCACGTGCAGGGGTAACCTTGTCCACAGGAATGGTGTCGGGTAGATCACGAACTTCGGTTTCTGGAGGAAAATCAACAACCGGCACCAGTGTAGTCTCCGAGACAGAGGAGCGTGTTAATGCGGTGTCGTCGGCCTGGAGCGGTTGAATAATCGCTTCCAAAGGGACCGAAGCACTCGCGGAGGGCTTAGGTGTAGAATCGGTGGAAGCCACGGGCTGCGGATGTCGGTCCCGGTCCTTACGTTTCTTGGTAGTTTGTGCTGTCGGTTGTTCCGACAGCATGTTGTAAGCGAAGGATTCGCCAAAAAAGTTTTCGGCAAATTCTGCCCGGCGCCTGAGGGTGCGCTTATTAAAGCAAGTACAGGCAGCACATGCCGAGACGTCGTGGTCTGGGCCCAGGCAAGGGAGGCAGTAGGAATGGAAGTCCCTATGAGGTATTTGTTTACCACAAGACAAACAATTATTAACTTTCTCAATTTGTTCCGACATCGGCTGAGGCAAGAAAAAATGTTCCCCAACGGGGTACTTAGCTTTTTAGATGACTTCGGTAACTGAAAACACAGGAGCTGACCGACCGGCACTTGCAAACTGCTTCTGCTTCGGGCACCGCGCGGCAAGAAATACTGAAGAAGATGGCGTCGGCTGATGCCTTTATACCCCAGCTGCTCTGACGTCGGAGAGGAGGCGACATCAGCCGACGCCGGACCCAAATTTGGAATCCGGCCGACCGAAGGGCTGCCTGAGGCAGGACAACCCATATGTCAGGACTGCAGTTGCATTCTTGAAGGACATCTGTATTGTCCATCTGCATGGGTGTCATTAAGTTCACCACTTCTGTCCTGTCTTAAGCATGAAGTTGGCTTTGAAGAATTTTTTTGCCGTTGCTTCCTTAATTGGGGGGGGGGGGGGGGCTATCTAGGGAGATTATCTTATGGTCAGATCTGACCAAAGAGGAGTTGACCAGGTGTGAACACAGGTCACTCATGTTGGTAATGACTAGGTCTAGGATACTGTTGCCCCTGGTGGGGATGTGGATAAGTTGATCCAGGGCATTGGAACTTATTAAATACAGAAAACGCTGAGCAAAGGTGCTGGTACACGTTCCCAGTTAATGGCGGGGTAGCTGAAATCACCCAATATTAGGGTGTTTGTTTGAACCCTAATATTTTCCAACATATAAAGAAAAAAGGAGTGGGAATCCTGGGGCATGGTGGGGGATCTGTAGCAAGCTACAATTTGCACTGCAGTTCTGCCCAGAGTTAGTTGCACTTAGCAAATGAATGGACTGATTAAGGGCCACACTGGATACCACCTTGGGCATGAAGAAGGGATTGGTCCTGAGGGACACCCTGTCCGCATGAAAAATGATGAAAGGCTCCACTGCCATGACGGCCTGTAATTCAGGCACCCTTCTTGCTGAAGTGATGGCTAAAAGGAAGACTGTTTTCTAAGAATGGAATTTCAACTCTGAATTTGCAGCTGGCTCAAAAGGAGGTAGAGTGATTTTTTTCCAATACAAAGTTAAGGTCCCAGGCTGGAGAAGGGGCTCTCCTGGGTGGTCTTAAGTTTTTGGCCTCTCTGAAGAATGGCTTCAGCAGTAGATGAGAGAAGAGGGGTGGTTCTGTGTTATAATGAGACGAAATGGCTGAGGCATGAATTTTGATAGAGGAAAAGGAAAGGCCCTTGTGCAGCATCTCAGTTAAGTATTGAACAATCTGAGGTAAATTGGGTGCTGCTGTGCCCATCCCCTGAGCTTGGTTCCAGGAACAGAATCTTTTCCATTTTTCAGTATAGGATTTTCTAGTACTAGGCCTCCTTGCCTCCAGAATGACATACAACACTTGCTTACTGAGGAATGGTAACAGAGATGAGGTAATTAGCCAGGCTGCCAGGTTCAGTGTTTGAAGCTGTGGGTGCAGAATCTGGCCCTCCGGCTGGGACAGCAGGGCAGGGGTCTGAGGAAGGTACCATGGTGCCAGTGACACTGCGCAAAAGGGGGTACCAGTGTTGGTGTGGCCAGTCTGGTGCAATCAGTTTCATCCTTGGTTTGTCCTGTTTCATCATTAGTAGTACCTTTTAGGAGAGAGGCAGAGGGGGAAAGGCAAAGTGATAGTTTTTCCAGGTGAAGGACAGGGCATCCATCTGGGCTCCCCCATTTGCTTCTTAACATGTTGAATATCTTTGGTTCCAGTTTCCACTTGTGTGGGTCCATGAGATTTCTGCTTGGGTCGTCTGCCAGTGTGTTTAGCTTTCCTGGCAGGAATTGAACCTGTAGGTGCACTTGGTAGCTCAAGGCTGTGTTCCACAGAGCTGTGGCTAGTCTGCAGAGTTGGTATGAGTGGATTCCCCCTGCTTATTTATGTACCACATAACCGTGGTGTTGTCTGTCTTTACCATTAACTGTTCTGGAAGGATGTGGTCCTTGAAGGCTGTCAGAGCATTCTGTACAGCTAACATTTCTTTCTGATTGATGTGCAGGTGCATGCGACTTGGGTTCCATTTGCCTGAATGCACTTCCCTTGCCAAGTGAGCCCCCCCCATGCATAGTCTGGTGAGTCTGTTAGGGTTTGGGTGGCAGGGGGTAGAGTGAATGGCAGTCCCTTGTGTTGGTGACAGGCGTCTGCTCACCAAAGGAACAATATCTGTAAACAAGGAATGATAGGAATCATTGCTTCTAGACCCTGAGAATGTTGATACCATATACTTTTTAGATACCATTGTAGTTTCCTCATATGCAGTCTTGCATACGGAATTAGTAGAATGCAGAAGGCCATGAACCCCAGGGCCTGCAGTATTTTCCTTGAAGATAGCTGGGTCTTTGTGGCCAGTAGTTTGAAGTAGGCTGTCAAATGAACTTGTTTTTCTGGCGTGAAAAAAGCCATCTGGGAAGTTGTGTTCAAGCTTGCTCACAGGAATACAATTTATTGGCATGGTACAAGATGTGATTTATTTTCGTTTATGGTGTACCCCAGAGAAATTAGCAATTTCTGTACAAATGCCAGATGATTCAATAGAATGCCCTGGCTTTTTGCCTGAATTAGGACAATCTTCCAGGTATGGATACATTTGGATATTTCTTCGCCTGCAAAACGCAATGATTGGAGCTAGGCTCTTTGTGGATATTCTACAAAAGGGCCTTACAGAAACAGATGCATGGTGCCAGAGCCATGGGCTAGAGCTTAATGCCAAGAAATGTATAGTTATCCCCTTTGGAAAACAACATGTACCCATGAATTACCACATAGGTGGCAGGACACTAAATGTCGAAAGTGTGATGAGAGACTTAGGGACACTTTCGATAACCACATCGCCACAACAGTCAGGAAATCCTTCCATGTGGCACACCTCATCACTAAGGGCTTTTCATCCAGAAAAAAGGAGGTCATTGCCCCACTGCACTCATCTCTCATTAGACCCATTATAAAGTAGAATGAGAAGTTGTGTACTTACCATAACGTTCCATGTTAGTTGTCTTCTTCTCGCCTTCTTTCTTGCTGGGTGGGTTCGGAGCCGATCCTCGGCTCCGACTCGGCCAATACTAAAGCTCGAGAGCTAATTCCACTGGCTCGAGGCTATCCTATGTCCCATAATGCTAGGCGTGATATACCCAGATCTCGTTTGACAGCTAATACTATGGACATACATGTCCCCACCATGACCGAGAAAATATATATATATATATATATATATATATATATATATATATATATATATATATATATATATATATATATATATATATATATATACATATATATACACACACACACACACACACACACACACACACACACACACACACACACACACACACACACACACACACACACACACCTCTATAATCTAGGTATACAAAACTCTTATAAGAGCTACCAAGAAAAAGAAAGAGGTAGCCAAGGAGATAACTCTCATGATAACACATCTCAGAAGATACTCTCAGTCTTGCCAGGCTAGGGGGATGGAGGGTGGGATGCAAGAAAGAAGGCAAGGAGAAGACAACTAACATGGAACGTTATGGTAAGTACATAACTTCTCAATGTTAAATTGTCAATCTCGCCTTCATTCTTGCTGGATGGGACACCGTCCCTAGCACCTTAGTCCTGGGTGGCTCAATGGAACAAACTCTTGAGTACAGGGGAACCAAAATCAGCCCTACTTCTGGAGATCATGTCCAGCTTGTAATGAGAAATGAAGGTATGAGGAGAGGCCCATGTGGCCGCTGCACAAATGGAGTCCATTGGCAATCTTGCCTGAAAGGCTACTGAAGAAGCTAATCCTCTGGTTGAATGAGCTCTGGGCTTAATAGGGAGCTCTTTATGCCTCAATTGGTAAATCAACATTATGACAGAGGTCAACCACCTGGACAAGGTTACTTTGGAAACTGGCAAGCCTTGTTTCCCTTCCGCATAAGACAGGAAGAGTTGTTCTGATTTCCTCGTCTACTTGGTTCTATCCAGGTAGAAGCGTAATTGACTGTGAACATCTAGACAATGCAACTTCCGTTTAGACCTACTGGTATAAAGTGGGAAGAAAACAGGAAGATTGATGGTCTGACTCAGATTGTTTTCAGAGAGTACTTTGGGTAAAAAGGACAGATTAGTCCTAAGTGACACTCTATCTTTGTGAAAAACAAGGTAAGGAGGGCAAACACAAAGGGCTTGAAGTTCTGATACCCTTTCTCGCTGAAGTGATGGCTACTAAAAACAGAGTTTTCCAAAAGAGCAACTGTAATGAACAGGAAGCCGCAGGTTCAAAAGGAGGGAGAATTAAAGACGACAGCACCAAATTTAGGTCCCATGGTGGGGGAGGATCTTTTACCGGGGGCCTAAGTAAGAGGGTTCCTTTTAGAAAGGCTTTACAAAGTTTGTGTGACATAATGCTGGTCTCTGACAATCCAACATGAAAATTCACAATGGCTGCCAACTGAACTCTGATGGTGGCCGAAGATGATCCCATTTGAAAAAGTTCTGCCAAAAACTCTAAGACTGTATGGACAGGGGCTGTAAAAGGGTCAGCTTGTTTCTCCCCTGCCCAAACAGAGAAACACTTCCATTTGCTAGCATAAGTCTTTCTGGTAGTAGACTTGTGCAAAGCGAGGATGATGTCACAAACTGAATTAGAGATTGAGGAAAGCCTGGCTAGGGTTGGAAGTGGAGCACCCAAGCTGGGAGGTTGAGAGATTGGAGAGATTGATGCAGCCCGCCCGACGGATGTGTCAGATCATCTGGCGCTGGGTCCAGATGCCAGGGTAGATCTAGTAAATGACGTTGCAGGAACAGGAACTAAATTTGTCAAGTGCAGTAAGGGGCAACAAGGATCATTCTAGATCTCAAAACAGTTGCTTTCTGGATTAGCGGAGTAATTAAGGGAAAGGGGGGAAAAGCATACAGAAGACCTCTGGGCCAATCGTGGACTACAGCATCTCTTGGGGGGGGGGGGCCTGGGAGAGGAAAGAGGGTGAAGAAATCTGGGCACTTGCTGTTTTGAGGGGTTGCAAAAAGATCGCAGCAAGGCTGACCCCACCTCCTGAAGATTTTTTCCGCTACTAGCTGGTTGAGAGGCCACTCGTGGGGCATGAGAATGGCTCTGCTCAGCCTGTCGGCTATGACGTTGGACTTCCCGGGGATATACGTTGCTACCAGAAACCGTTGAGAAGAGATCGCCCACTGCCACAGTCTGAGTGCTTCTCGACATAGGGGGTAGAGCAGACTGTGGAGCAGGCACAGGGGCCAGCACACTCCTTATGACCTCAAAAATGCCCCTATCAGGCAAGAAAGGGGGTACCCGCTCCGAAGAGACAAGGATTCCTCCCGACACCAAGAGGGACGGCTCCGAGGCCGATGTTGGGGCCGAACTCACCTGCGCCGTAGCTCCGAGAGGGAGAATGGGGTCGGACAAAGGTCCGATGCCACTCGCCCCCTCGGAGCCGAGAGTCCCAGCGCCTGAATCACTCCAAGGATGGAAACAAGGAAGAGATCGGAGCCGACGAGGGAGCCGAAAGGGGTGGTATCGGCTCCGATGTTCTGACGGTCCCGACCCCTACGATCTCCGGCTCCGAACTCACAGGAAGAGTCGAAGGAGGAATTGAAGAGGGAGTAGTTAAAGCCACTGCCTGATGAGGAGGGCTATGCAACATTTGGGCCAGTGCCTGCAACTTAAGTAGTCTGCTAACCACCCTCTCGAGGTCATGGTCCGACAGCCTGGAAGACCGAGAGGAATGGGACCTGTGACTCTGCTCCGATAAGGGAGACTTCGGAGCAGAGTGGACCGATTCCAGGGAAAGAGACCTGGAACGCTTCTTGCTCGAAGACGGCTCCAACAGCAGAATTGGAGCCGACTGAGGCCTAGAATAATCGGTTCTGGCCGGAACCGATGCAGTGGTGGTAGTAGCACCGCTCGGCGACGGCTCCGAACATAGAGCCTCCGGTTTGGCGGGCTTAGAAAGTTTACCCGACGAAGGCTTAGCCGGGGAACCTTCAGGCTTTAACAAGCCTCTCAAAGTAGAGACTGAAGCAGCCATTAAGGGGCAACAAGGATCATTCTGGATCTCAAAACAGTTGCTTTCTGGATTAGCTGAGTAATTAAGGGAAAGAGGGGAAAGGCATACAGAAGACCCCAGGGCCAATCGTGGACTAGAGCATCTCGGGGGGGGGGGGGACCTGGGAGAGGGAAAAGGGTGGAGAAATCTGGGCACTTGCTGTTTTGAGGGGTTGCAAAAAGATCGCAGCAACCTACTAGCTGGTTGAGAGACCACTCGTGGGGCATGAGAATGGCTCTGCTCAGCCTGTCCGCTATAATGTTGGACTTCCCGGGGATATGCTTTGCTACCAGAAACCGTTGAGAAGAGATCGCCCACTGCCACAGTCTGAGTGCTTCTCGACATAGGGGGTAGGAACTGGTTCCGCCCTGCTTGTTGATGTACCACACTACAGACATATTTGTCTGTCTGAATTGCAATAGTCCCGGTGGGTAGAGAGTCTTGAAGGGCCTGCAACGCTAAAAGCACCACTCTCATTTCCAAGACATTTATGTGCAGGTGGCTTTCGAAAGGCTGCCATGTGCCCTGGACTGTCCTGCCCTGAAAATGCCCCCCCACCACCACCACCCGATCCGGGAGGCATCTGTTGTCACAGTAGCCGCAGGAGGAGGAAGGACAAAGGGTCTGCCCTGAAGAACCTGAGGGGAGACCATCCACCACGAAAGGTGTCTTTTGAATGACTGAGTGATTAGAATGCTGTGTGACACTGGAAGCTGTTGAAAGGACCACTGGGAAAATAGCATGCATTGCAGGATCCGCATGTGAAAGCGAGCTAGGGGGAGTAATGTGACAGCTGCTGCCATGAGACCTAGGGTTTTTAGTACGAATCTGGCCTGGACTCTGCTCTCTTGTAGTAGGATTTGAACATGACCTCAAATGTCTGAAATCCTTTGTACAGGCAGTTCTGATGACAGTTCCACAGTGTTTAAAACGGCGCCTATAAAGGTAATAGACTGACGAGGCGACAAGGCAGACTTTTCAAAGTTTATAGAGATAACTAGCTTGTTGCAAATTTGGAGGGTATAATCTCTGGAATGAAGTAGCTGACGCTTGGTGGTGGCAGTAAGGAGCCAGTCGTCTAAGTATGGAAACGCCTGGAATCATATTCGGCTCAGGTGAGCCGCAACCACTGCCATGCATTTGGTAAACACCCTGGGGGCTGTGGTGAGGCCAAAGGGCAGGTAGTGACTGGCTCCCAGCCGGAAGCGGAGAAACCTCCTGGAGCACCTGTTCATTTGGATACGACAGTACGCATCCTAAAGGTCTATAGAGCACATCCAATTGTCCTGACCCAGGAAGGGTAGAATGGACTGAAACGTGACCATCTGGAATTTCATTCTTTGAACAGACTTGTTCAGTCTGCTGAGATCCAAAACAGGTCTCCAGTCCCCTGTCTTTTTTGGTACCAAAAAGAACTTGGAGCAGACTCAGGATCCTTGCTGGTCTGCTGGGACTGGCTAGATTGTTCTTTTTTGTAGCAGCTTTGAAATTTCTAGTGCTGCTTGATCCCTCAGACCGGGTGGAACGTCTGGAAGGGGACCTTTTGGCGGTTGTGGGGTATGAATAAAGGGAATTTTGTAACCACCTGATATGATCGACCGTACCCAAATGTCTTGCATGAGGGAATGCCAGGCTTCTGGGTACAGTGATAGTCTTCCCCTGACTGCCTCTGAAGGTGGACAGTCTGGCAGCTCCTCAGGGGTGCTGGAAGGGTTTGTCAGAGAAGGATTCTCTGCTACACTCATTCTGCGGACCCCCCCCCTGCCCCTCGGGCGGCGTCTATTATTGTTCCCTCCTCTGCCTATAGAGGGAAGCTCACCACATGCATCAGGCAATACTCCCAGAGGTTCGCGGAACCGCATTTTCCCACCTTTCTGACCCTTAGGATATGGTCTAGAAGGGGTAGAAAAACGGACTCCTACGGCAGAGAGAGTCTTGCCTTCCTGCTCACACCTGGTCAGTGTATCCTTCACTTGAAGTCCAAACAAGGCAGAACCATCAAAGGGGGTGTTAGTGAAGGACACCTTGAAGGGGTCAGCAAAGATGCAAAGCCGCATCCAGGCGTGTCTCAGAGCGACGCCTGTGCCTGCAGCCCTACTCGCTTCATCGGCTGCATAGGAAATGAGACGCATGGAGGAGTTTACAATAGAGTTTAGGGTCCCCAGCTTGGAGTTGATCTTTTCCTGAGACCCCGCAGCTGATGGGTCCTGTAAGGTATCACCCAGTTCCTTGAGAAGGTCTCTCTGGAAATGGGTGAAATGGCACAAATAATTCAGCGAACGCATAGCAACGGTCGCTAAGGAGAACATCCGCTTGCAATACCGGTCCATAGTCCTAGATTCCTTGTTAGGAGGATGGACAGATACTGAAGGGTCAGCAAACTCCTTTTTAGTGGCTGCCGCCACCACCATGGCATCAACAGGGACGCCTTTAGTTAGAAACTGCTTGTCAGAAGGGGCTGCAATAAATTTTGTAGGCCTCCAGGGAGTTGGTTCAATAGTATCCGGAGCCGTCCACACCTTTCTTGCCACCACATCCATGAGTGGGTCAAAAGGCGGAGACACACAGGAGGTGGAAGGGCGAGAACCGAACGCATCCAGGTACACAGACTCGTCCTCAGAAGGGTTAAGGGCAGACCAGTTTCCCCTCTGCTTAAGAATCTCCAGGACATCAGAAAATGAGACATCCTCAGAGGGGGACCTTGGGGACCCTTCTGAGTCATTCAAGTTAGTGTCCGATGTGACTGACTCAGGGGAGTCTATATGCTTCCTCTTGCATTTTCTTTTTTGAGGGGGCTCTCCTGAAGGATCAGGGGAGGCCTCAGAGGAGGAGGATACGCCCAATGGGGCTAACTGTAGCGTCGGTTCTTCATGCTCGGGATCGAGAGAGCGGGTAGAGACTGAAGCAGGCAACAGAGGGAGGAGCCGAAGGAGCAGACCGTGAAGCAGGCACACAGGCCAGCACACTCCTCATGACCTCAAAAGCGCCCCCATCAGGCAGGGAAGGGGGTCCCCGCTCCAAAGAGACAAGGATTCCTCCCGGCACCGAGAGGGATTGCTCCGAGGCCGATGTCGGGGCCAAACTCACCTGCGCCGAAGCTCAGAGAGGGAGAAAGTACAGTTTTGTACCTACCATAAATGTAAATGTCCGAAAGATATGCAACTGCAGTCATAACATATGGGTTGTCCTGCCTCAGGCAGCCCTCGGTCGGCCGAATTCCAAAGTCTGGGTCCGGCGTCGGCTGGTGTCGCCTCTCCTCCGACGTCACCACGGCTGGAGTATAAAGGCATCGGCCGACGCCATCTTCTTCAGTGTTTCTTGCCCCAGATGCCAGGTGCCCTCCTAGGAAGGCCAAATTTGGTAAATGGATAAAAATATATATACCCAAACATGCACAACAGTAATAAACAGATACACCATAGGAATACCTCCAGCTAATGGGAAAAGGGGTAGGGACCCAAAAAATAAGGATACAGAGGGGTAGGAGGGAGGGAAAATCCGACTGTAGTTGCATATCTATCGGACATCTACATTTATGGTAGGTACAAAACTGTACTATGTCCTTCAAGAATGCAACTGCAGTCATAACATATGGGTTAAGTACCATAGCCAAGCTGGGGGTGGATGGAACTAGGACAAGGATGGTGTAGCTAAAATCCCCTGCAGGACTGCCGAAGCAAAGCCTGCTCGGGATCTGGAATATAAAGGCAGGTTGTAGTGCTTGGTAAATGTATGCACGGAGCTCCATGTAGCAGCCTCTAAAATGTCCTTTGTTGCCACTCCTCTTAGGAAAGCTGTGGAAGTGGCTATAGCTCTGGTGGAATGTGGCCTAATATTGGTTGGCACACCTTTTCCATGGAAAGAATAGCAGAATCTGATGCAATGTCCAATCCATTTTGAAATTGTTTGTTTGGAGATTGCTTTTCCTTGTACTCCAGCAGCATAGGCTACAAACAGTTGGTCAGATTTTCTGGTGGCCTTCGCTCTGTCCAAGTAGTAACGTAGTTGTCTGTGTATGTCCAAAGTATGCAGTAGCTTTTCCCCCTTATTTTGAGGATTGGGGAAGAATGTAGGCAGGTGAATAGCTTGATTTAGAGACACCCTGGAAATAACTTTGGGCATGAATGTAGGATTGGTTCTTAGAGAAACTCTGTCCTGATGAAAAATGAGGAAGGGAGGCACTGCCATGAGTGCCTGTATCTCCGAAACTCTTCTTGCAGATGTGACTGCCAATAGGAATGCTGTCTTCCATGACAGAAATTGCATTTCTGAACTTGCTGCTGGCTCAAATGGAGGGAGAGTTAATTTTTCCAACACATAATTGAGGTCCCACGCAGGTACTGGTTGTTTCCTGGGAGGTTTGATATTCTTTATTCCTCTTAGAAACTGTCTTAGCAAAGGATGAGAAAACACTGGAGGGTCACAGTTGTACTTTGCTGAGAGTGCTGAGGCATGAATCTTTATCGAAGAGTATGATAGTCCAGTATGCAGTAGTTCTGCCAAGTATTCTAAAATCTGAGGTATACTCGGCAATGCTGTGTCCTGACCCCTGTTGGCATTCCAGATGCTGAATCTCTTCCACTTGGCTGAATATGTTTTTTCTGGTGGAAGGTCTGCGTGCTTCCAGCAAGATTTCTTGAACTGATTTTGATTTTGAAAGAGAGTTAGGCGGAGGGGTCATGTTAGCCTCCAGGCTGCCAGATGCAATGATTTCAGGTCTTGATGTACAGTCCTGTAATTGTATTGTGTTAGTAGTAGGGGCCATAGGGTCAGAGGCCATGGTTTGGTCCGAGTTATGGTCAATAGCAATGGGTACCAGTGTTGCCTTGGCCAATCTGGAGCTATCAAGATACCGGTTGGTTGCTCTGCTTTGATCTTCAGTATCACCTTGGTCAGCAGAGGCAGAGGAGGGCATGCATAAATTTTCAGAGAATTCTATTTGAAGGAGAGAGCATCCGTCTTCCAGGCTAGAGGATGGTGAGTCCTTCTGCAGAACTTTTCCAGGTGATGATTTAAGTGGGAAGCGAAAAGATCTACATCCGGTCTTCCCCATGTCTTTGTCAGTTGAGAGAAAATGTGGGGGTGCAGCATCCATTCATGTGGATCCCTGAAATTTCTGCTCAGGTTGTCTGCCAGTACATTGTCCTTGCCTGGTACAAACTGGGATTGTAGATGTATCTTCAGGCTCAGGGATTTTTCCCAGAGAAGCATTGTCAGTCTGCAGAGGGGATAAGAATGAGTGCCTCCCTGCTTGTTTATGTACCACATGACAGTGGTGTTGTCTGTCCTTATTAGCAAATGTCCTTGTTGTAGTGATTCTTCGAAGGTCTCGATGGCATGTATCACTGCCAACATCTCCTTTTGGTTTATGTGCAGATGTCTTTCCTTTGGGGTCCACTGCCCTTGAATGCATCTGCCCTCCATGTGCGCACCCCATCCATGGTCTGAGGCGTCTGTTGTAATCATTTGGCCTGCTTGAGGTCTGTTGAAAGACATGCCCTTGTTTAGCTGACTGGCTTGAGCCCACCATAAGAATTCTTTTTGCAGACAAGGGATAAGTGGGATTATGTCCTCTAGGCTTTGGCTGTGTTGAGACCATAAGTTTTTTAAATACCATTGCAGCTTTCTCATATGAAGTCTTGCCAAAGGTATCAGAAGGATGCAAGATGCCATGAACCCCAGGGCCTGCAGGATTTTCCTTGCAGTCAGCTGGGGGAGTTTTGCTAGGCCTTTGAAGTACTCTGGTAAATGCTGCTGCTTTTCCTCTGTGAGGTAGGCCATTTGGTTTTGTGTGTCCAGTTTGGCTCCTAAGAAGATAATCTGTTGGGATGGCAGTAGTTTTGACTTCTGGATGTTGACTGTGTATCCCAAGGCCTGCAGTAGATGCATGACATAGTCCAAATTTTCTTATAAGGTCGGTTTGTTGTCTGCTTGTATGAGGCAGTCGTCCAAATAGGGGTAAATTTGTATCCCCTGCAGTCTGCAGTGTGCCACTACTGATGCCAGGCATTTCGTGAACACTCTGGGCGCAGTAGATAAGCCAAACGGCAATGCTGAGAATTGATAATGCTCTGTCCCTGCAAGAAATCTGAGGTATCTTCTGCAGCTTTGTCTGATGGGGACATGCAGGTATGCCTCCTTGAGGTCCAGAGTGACCAGCCAAGACCCCTTGCCCAGCATGGGAAGGAGTTGCTGCAACGTCAGCATTTTGAACTTTGGCACTATGAGAAAAGTGTTTAGAGATGACAAGTCCAGTATGGGTCTCCATTTGTTTTCTTTTCTTGGAACAAGGAACAGCCTTGAATAAAATCCCTGGCCTTGCTCCTGAGGAGGAACCCTTTCTATTGCTTTTATACTTAACAGCTTGGAAACTTGAGAGAGTGCCTCTGCCCTTTGATGATGTGGCAGATTTGGCATGCCTTGTCTTATTGGTTATGTGTGAAAGTGGAATCTGTAACCTTTGTCTATCAAATCCAGAATCCAGTTGTTCTTGGTTAAGATATGCCAGTTTTGTGAGAATAAGGATAATTTTCCGCCCAAAGGTGCTTTTCTTTGAACCTCTGTAGGCGGAATGAAAGTCAAATCATTGTGATTGTCCTTGTGGTGCAGCTGAACTGTCTGTGCCACTTCTTTGATTTGGAGGTTGCCATTGGCGGCCCCTGTTAGATCCTCTGTATTGCCCTCTACCTCGGCCACGTCTGCTCTTTCCCCTTTGAAACTTGTCTGAGCCGGGGAAGGACCAATTCTTTGAGGGCCAGTTTCTGCTGAATCTGGGTGGCTGAACCTGAAGGAAATCCTTGACTGTCTGTACTGACTTTGCTTTTTCCTCTATGGATTTCAATACATCTTGTGCATTAGCCCCAAAAAGCTTCTGTTTTTCCAGAGGTGCATCAAGTAACTTTACTTTAACATGGTCAGGCAAAGACTGATCCTTTAACCAAGCATGTCTACGTATCACAGCCCCAGTCATAGCTGCCCTACATGAAGCTTCCAGTGCATCATAACCACACTGTAGAAAGTGGTTATTAACCTGCTGAGTGTTATGTATATGATCCTGCAATGCCTTTTTATCAATAGGCTCAGGAGAAGCTAACTTTTTCTGTAAATCATCCAGGAGAAAATCCTGGTACTGAAACATGTGAAAAAGGCAATTTAGTGACCTCATGGCCAGGGTAGTAGAAGTATATACTTTTTTACCCCATCTCTCCAGGGACCTTGCTTCCCTGTCTGCTGGCAGTGGGTTTTTGGCAGAAGAGGTAGCCACTCCCTTGGGGCCCTGTGAAATAGTTTCTAGATCCACAGAGTGGGCCTTAAAAAGGTGTTTGTGAGTGTCAGGGACCCTATAATATCTGTCTGGCTTGATAGGAGCCGGAGGAAGAGAATCAGGGCTAGCACTGGAGTCAGAGAAAACATCATCCAAAACATCCATAACAGGTGGAATAGCTAAAGGCCTGTGCTGGGGAAGCTTGAGGAAGGTACGAAGCCTCTTCCTGGAGTCAGAGAATTCCTGACCCTGCCATTGAAAATGTTCCCTCATGGAATGCAGGACTTCACCAAAAGAGAAATCCTCTGGAGGGGAGGCAGAGGGAATTGATTCCTCAGCATCAGAGTCCTCGTAGGCCTGGAAGGATTCTTCTTGGGTATCAGAATGTTCAGAGTCCCCGGAGGCTTCATCCGAGGAGAGGTCGTCCACCTGCTCAGTTCTGGGCCTTTTCTCTGCAGGTGGCTGGGAACCCCTTTCCGGATGAGGCTGAGACCCCCTGATAAGGGAAATAAGATCAGCAGCCAGAGACATGATCTGCTTATCAGAAGGGGCCTGGGCAGTAGGTCTAGGATGGGCCTTGGCCTGGCTGGCGGCCTTAGCACGTGCAAAGGCCTTGATGGACATGGATACAGGAGGCCTAGCAGCCCCACGTGCAGGTGTAACCTTGTCCACAGAAATGGTGTCGGGTAGCTCCAGAACTTCGGTTTCCGGAGGAAAATCAACAACCGGCACCGGAGAGATCTCACAGACCGAAGGTCGTGTTAACACTGTTGTCGGCCTGGAGCGGTAGATTTACCACTTCCGAAGGGACCGAAGCACTAGCAGAGGGATTGGGAGTAGCATCGGTAGTGGACGCGGGCCAAGGATGTCGGTCCCGGTCCTTGCGTTTTTTAGCAGATTGGGTAGTCAGTTGATCCGACGGCATGATGTACGCAAAGGATTCACCGAAAAAGTCCTCGGTGAATTCTGCCCGGCGCCTGAGAGTGCGCTTATTAAAGCAAGCACAGGCAGCACAGGCCGAGACGTCGTGGTCAGGGCCCAGGCAAGGAAGGCAGAGAGAATGGAAGTCCTTATGAGATATTTGTTTACCACAAGACAAACAATTATTAACTTTCTCAATTTGTTCTGACATCGGCTGAGGCAAGAATAAATGTTCCCCAACGGGGTACTTAGCTTTTAGATAACTTCGGTTCTGAAAACACAGGAGCTGACCGACTGGCACTTGTGAACTGCTTCTGCTTCGGGCACCGCGCGGCAAGAAAGACTGAAGATGGCGTCAGCCGATGCCTTTATACTCCAGCCGTGGTGACGGAGGAGAGGTGACACCAGCCGATGCCGGACCCAGACTTTGGAATTCGGACGACCGAGGGCTGCCTGAGACAAGACAACCCATATGTTATGACTGCAGTTGCATTCTTGAAGGACATCGGGGTCGGACAAGGGTCCGATGCCACTCGCTCCCTCGGAGCCGACGAGAGAGTCCCAGCGCCTGGATCGCTCCAAGGATGGAAACAGGGAAGAGATCGGAGCCGACGAGGGAGCCGAAAGGGGTATCGGCTCCGACGGTCCCGACCCCTACGATCTCCGGCTCCGAACTCACAGGAAGAGTTGGAGGAGGAATTGAAGAGGGAGTACTTAAAGCCACTGCCTGATGAGGAGGGCTATGCAACATTTGGGCCAGTGCCTGCGACTTAAGTAGTCTGCTAACCACCCTCTTGAGGTCATGGTCCGACAGCCTGGAAGACAGAGAGGAATGGGACCTGTGACTCCGCTCCAATAACAAGGGAGATTTCGGAGCCGAGTGGACCAATTCCAGGGAAGGAGACCTGGAACGCTTCTTGCTCGAAGACGGCTCCAACAGCAGAGTTGGAGCCGACTGAGGCCTAGAATCATCGGTTCTGGCCGGAACCGATGCAGTGGTAGTAGTAGCACCACTCGGCGACAGCTCCGAACATGGAGCAGACTGTTTGGCGGGCATAGAAGGTTTACCCGAAGGCTTAGCCAGGGAACCTTCAGGCTTTAACAAGCCTCTCAAAATAAGTTTATTCCTGCATTCTTGCAGGGCTCTTGGACTGAACGCATGGCAGACAGAACAAGAGTCCTGCAGGTGCAGAGGGCCCAAGCAAGTGTGACCGTCTGTCAGAGACATCTTCTGACAGCACGAGTCACACTTCTTGAAGCCTGAGACCTTAGTGTCTTCAGACATCCTGAAAAAGGGATGACTGTCTAGTCACAATCAGTCAAAGACACACACACACAAAAAAGTTGCAACAGACTAGGAAAACATACAACAAAACCCCACACTTTTTAATACAATCTAACAAACACACACAATTAAGAATGGAAGGGGATTGGCCAAGGGCCTAACTATTAGGTGAGGGGAAAAAAACAGAATCAAAAACTACCTAAGAGGGAATCCTAAACAGGGATCTAAGGGTAGTAACTAAAAAACACTATTGCTAATATTTTAACCCCAAAAAACTGACTAAAAACCAAGAAAAATATTGATACAACCTGAGCTGGCAAAAAGACACAACCTCGTAGCTGAAGCGGCAAACGAGATCTGGGTATATCACGCCTAGCATTATGGGACATAGGATAGCCTCGAGCCGGTAAAAATAGCTCTCGAGCTTTAAGTAATAGGCCGAGTTGGAGCCGAGGTTCGGCTCCGAACCCATCCAGCAAGAATGAAGGCGAGATTGACAACTTAACATTACCCTGTCTGGTATGTACTTCACAAGACATCTGCAACAGCTGTAAAGGCCACAGAAAACCCTCACTAAAAGAATCACAGGCCTAAAGCAGATGCCATATGCTGACCGTCTAAAAAAACTCCAGCTTTACTCTGTGGCATACCGTCTACTCAGAGGCAATCTCTGCTTAACATACAAGGCCATATCAAACCCTGAGCTGCTGGATATGCTCCACTTAAAAATAATTGCAATCCCTCAGAGTCACACGCTCCAGGGATTTAAACCTTGTCAACACAATGAACAAAACATGCAGGAGGAATAGGTTCCTGACCCAGAGACTCCCCATACTCTGGAATAGACGGCCCATACATGTCAAGCAGAGCGCCTCATTGGCCCTCTTCAAAAGGAACCTTGATGACTGGATGGGAGATAGTCGCCCTGCTAGACAAGGGTCCAGAAAAGTAAATATTGTGGGAAGAAATTTCCAAGGAATTGTTATGGTTAGGCTTGCATAGGCCCTAGGGCTGATAACTTATGAAACCTGGGTGCAACAGATAAGCCAAAGGGCAGTGCAGAGTACTGATAGTGCATGTAGCCTGCTTTGAAGACTTGGTATCTTCTGCAGGATTCCCTTACTGGGATATGCAGGTAGCCTTCCTTTAAATCCAGTGTTGCCAACCAGGCATCTTTGCCTAGCATAGGAAGCAGCTTGTGAAGAGTTAGCATCTTGAATTTTGGGATCACCAAAAATGTGTTTAGGACAGAGAGGTCCAGTAAAGGACGCCAGGAGTTGTCTTTTCTGGGCACCAGGAAAAGTCTCGAGTAGAAACCTTGCCCCCTTTCCTCTTCTGGAACAGGTTGAATAGTCCTGATGCTTAAGAGAGAATTTGATTTTGAGCCTCTGCCCACTGATTTGGGAGTAGATCTGGCCAACCGTTTAGGGTGAAAATGGAATCTGTATCCTTGGGAAACTATTTAAAACCCATTTGTCCTGGGTAACGAGTTCCCAATTTTTTGCCTGCCAGGCGATCTTTCCCCCTAAGAGAACAGACAGTTGTGCAGGGCTTGGAAGATTTAAAGTTAAGTCACTGAGACAGTTTACCATAGGGGGAGTTTTATCACTCCCTGCTTTGGAAGTGGGAGCGCCCCCCCCCCCCCCCCACTGCTTGGCCCTGTGAGTAATTTGTGACTGAAGCCTGGGTGCTCTGCTGGTTCTGGGTTTGGGCTGAGAAGGCCCGGAGGAGGCAGGAAAGGACCAATTTTTAGAGGGCCAAGGCCTACTAAATCTGGGAGGCTGTACTTGCAGAAAATCTAACAGTTTGCATAGATTTTGCTTTTTCCTCCATTGTTTTAAGTACTTCTTTTGCTTTGTTGCCAAACAGGCAGTCTTGGTTTAAGGGAGCATCCAGCAATTAGGCATTAACATGATCTGGCAAAGATTGCTCCTTAAGCCAAGCATGCCTTCTAAATACAGACTCATTGACAGCAGCCCTGCAAGATGCCTCTAGTGAATCAAAACCACATTGCAAAGTGTTTTCCAACTTGTTCAGCAGAATGCATTAATTCCTGTAAATCTTTATTTTCAGCACAGTCAGGAACCATCATTTTCTGTTTAAGCACTCCAATAATATGCTGCTGATACTTTCACATATGAAACTGGCAGTTTAAGGCCCTAATGGCCAAGGTTGCAGAAGTGTACACCTTCCAACCCCACCTATCCAGCGCCCTGGAATCTCTATCAGAGGGGGTAGGATTTTTGGCAGTAGAAGCCTTAATGCCCTTGGGTCCCTGTAAATCCAAATAAAGAAAAGTACAGTTTTGTACCTACCATAAATGTAGATGTCCGAACTGGATAGCATCTGCAGTCATAACAAGTGGGTTGTCCTGTCGTCAGGCAGCCCTGCAGTCGGCCGGATTCCAAAGTCCGGGTCCGGCTTCGGCTGATGTCGCACTCCACCCGACGTCATCTCTGTTGGTGTTCGGGTATAAAAGCATCAGCCGACGCCATTTTCCTCAGTGTTTCTTGCCCCAGATGCCAGTAGCCCTCTCGCATGCTAAAAATTTGGATAGATGCCAATGTTTCCAAATAGATAGAGGTAAACACAACAATAAGCATATATGTACATATATACAAACAAATACACCATAAAAGACTCCCCCCCAACAGCTAGCTATTAGGAGGGTAAACACCCTAGGAGTACCACAGAGGGGAAGGAGGGAGGGTAATCCTGACTGCAGATGCTATCCAGTTCGGACATCTACATTTATGGTAGGTACAAAACTGTACTATGTCCTTCATGGATGCATCTGCAGTCATAACAAGTGGGTAGAATACCATAGCCAACAAGGGCAGGAGGATAAAAGTAGATTATGGTGTGTTTAGGATCCCTTGCAGTACAGCAGTGGCAAACCCTGCTCGGGATCTGGAATATAGAGGCAAATTATAATGCTTGGCAAATGTATGCACGGAGGTCCAAGTAGCCGCCTCAATAATGTCTTTGGTTGCCACTCCTCGTAAGAAGGCTGTGGTAGTGGCTGTTGCCCTTGTAGAATGAGGTCTTATGTTCTGTGGAATTGGTTTTCCATGGAAGGAGTAACAGTAACGTATGCAGTTTCCTATCCATTTGGAGATTGTCTGTTTGGAAATAGCTTTTCCTTCCCTTCCTGTTGCATAGGCTACAAAAGTTGGTCAGTCTTTCTGCTGTTTTTGTTCTGTCCAAGTAGTAGCGTAGCTGTCTATGTACATCCAAGGTATGCAGTATTCTTTCCCTCTGTTTTGTGGGTTGGGAAAGAAGGTAGGTAGGTGGATTGCCTGGTTCAAAGACACTCTGGATACCACCTTGGGCATAAATGTAGGATTAGTCCTCATGGACACACTATCTTGGTGGAAGATTAGGAAGGGTTGCACTGCCATTAAGGCCTGTAGTTCTGAAACCCTCCTTGCTGAAGTTATTGCCAGTAGGAAAGCAGTTTTCCATGACAGGTGTTGTAGGTCTGCTGTTGCTGCTGGTTCAAAGGGTGATAGTGTCAACTTTTCTAGCACAAAGTTTAAATCCCAAGCTGGTAATGGTGGTTTCCTTGGAGGTTTTACATTCTTGATTCCTCTGAGGAACTGCCTGAGCAAAGGGTGCGAAAAACAGGTGGATCAAAGCTGTATTCTGCTGAAATAGCTGATGCATGTATCTTGATGGAGGAGTAGGACAGGCC
Source organism: Protopterus annectens (assembly GCF_019279795.1). Lineage (NCBI taxonomy): Eukaryota > Metazoa > Chordata > Ceratodontiformes > Protopteridae > Protopterus > Protopterus annectens. The sequence goes on from NC_056735.1 coordinate 368,100,616, forward strand.
TGAATGAAGAAGTTCGGCCAGATACTCCAGAATGTTAGGCATATCTATGTTTGACACATCTTTTCCTCTTTCCGTACTCCAAATGACAAACTTTTTCCATTTTCCAGCATAGTTCCTTCTTGTTGAAGGTCTGCGTGCTTCAAGAATAATGTCTTTAACTCTTTGGGAAAGTTCTGGATTAGCTGCTGTTATGTGATGTTCCATGCAGTCAGTTGCAGCGTTTTTAGGTTTGGATGTATGATGCTGTAGTTGTTCTGAGTTAACATCAAAGGCATCAGAGGTATTGGCCACATTTTGTTCCGAGACATGCTCTTCAGTAGTGGATACCAGTGCTGTCTTGGCCAGTTTGGAGCTATCAGGATTATCCTTGGACGTTCTTCCTTGATTTTTAGTAGTACCTTGTGTATCAAAGGAAGAGGTGGGAATGCATATGCTGTTAGGCCTTTCCAGTTGAAGGAGAGTGAGTCCACTTTCCATGCTAGTGGGTGGAATGTCCTTGTGCAGAATTTTTGAGCTGGTGATTGAGAGGTGATGCGAATAGGTCTATCTGTGGCATTCCCCATTTCTTTGAGATGGTCTTGAAGATGTCCGGGTGCAGTTTCCATTCGTGGGCATCCAAGTGGTTCTGCTTAATATGTCTGCTAGAGTATTGTCTTTCCCGGTACAAATATTGCCTGTAACTGAATGTTGTAGCTGATTGCCAGGGTCCACAGCTCCAAGGTCATTCTGCATAGGGGTATGAATGAGTGCCTCCCTGTTTGTTGATGTACCACATGACTGTGGTGTTGTCTGTCCTTATCATCAACTGGCCCTCTTTGAGAAATGGTTTGAACTTTTGGATTGCCAGTTTTACTGCCAGCATTTCTTTTAGATTGATGTGCAGGCGAAGTTGATCCTGTGTCCACAATCCTTGCACGCATTTGTCCAGCATGTGGGCCCCCCATCCTAGGTCTGAAGCGTTTGTTGTGATGGTCTGGCTTGGTTGACATCTGCGAAAGGGTAGGCCTGGGTTTGACTGGCATGCCTGAGCCCACCATAGGAACTCCTGTTTTAAGCATGGAATTAGTGGGATTTCTGTTTCTAGACTGTGTCTGTGTTGGGACCATAAATTCTTTAGGTACCACTGTAGTTTCCTCATATGTAGTCTGGCAAATGGGACCAAGATTATGCATGATGCCATGAAGCCCAAGGCCTGCAGAACTTTTCTTGCTGTTAACTTGTTCAGTTTTGTTAGTGCCAAGAAGTAAAGAGGAAGTTCTTTTGTTTTTCTGTAGTCAGGAATGCCATTTGTTGTACTGTGTCCAATTCCGCCAAGAACGTCCTTGTTTGGGATGGTATCAGCCTTGACTTTTGTAAATTGACTGTGTATCCCAGTCCTTGTAGCAAGTAAATGACCCTTTGTAAATCTGTTGTCAGCTTGCTTTTGTTGTCCCTTGTAGCAGGCAGTCGTCCAGGTATGGGTAAATTTGAATTCCTGTAGTCTGCAATGGGTTATTACTGATGCCAGGCATTTTGTGAATACTCTGGGCAGTAGATAAGCCAAAGGGCAATGCTGAGAATTGATAGTGCTCTGATCCTGCAAGAAATCTGAGGTATCTTCTGCAGATTGGTCGAATGGGGACGTGCAGGTATGCCTCCTTGAGATCTAGAGTTACCAGCCAAGACTCCTTGCCCAGCATGGGAAGAAGTTGCTGTAGGGTCAGCATTTTGAATTTTGGGACAATGATGTATGTATTTAAGGTGGACAGGTCGAGAATTGGTCTCCAACTTTTTCCTTTCTTGGAACTAGGAATAGTCTGGAGTAGAACCCTTTCCTTGGTCTGCTGTTGGCACTCTTTCCACAGCTCTCATGTTTGCTAACTCCATTATCTGGCGAGAGCCTCTGTTTTTGATTTGGAGGTAGGTTTGGCATTCCTCTTTGACTGGTAAAGTGTGGAAGTGAAACCGTAACCTCGATCTATGGTTTGTAAAATCCACTTGTCTTTTGTTATGTAGTGCCAGTTCTTTGAAAATAAGGTTAACTTTCCGCCTAGAGGAGCTGCTATTTGTTCCCTGGTAGGCGGATTTAGGATTAAGTCACTGTGGTTGTGCTGATGTAGTGGCAGTGGCTGTGTCTGCGCCTCTGTTGTTACCTTGCCACTGTCGCCTCTGTAGGCACCTCCTCTGGATTGGTTTCTGCCTCTGGAGCGTCCTATTCCTGCCCCTTTGAAATTTTGTGGAGTCAGGAAAGGACCAATTTTGGCAGGCCAGTTCCTGCTAAACCTTGGGGTTGAACCTGCAAGAAATCTTTAACAGTTTGAACAGATTTTGCCTTTTCTTCCATTTTCTTCATAACCTGCTGGGCAGGTGTACCAAACAAACTTGTCTTGTCCATAGGAGCATCTAGCAACTTAGCTTTAACATGATCCGGTAAAGCTTGTTCTTTTAGCCATGCATGCCTTCTTATCACTGTGCCTGTCATGGCTGATCTAAATGAAGCCTCCAGTGCATCATAGCCACATTTTAAGGAATGGTTGCTAACCTGTTGTATGTTATTTACCATCTCTAATACATATTTCTTATCAAGAGATTCATCAGTGGTTAGTTTTTAGTTAACTGATCAAGCATAAACTCTTGGTATTGTATCATGTGAAACTGACAGTTTAAAGCTCTAGCTGAGAGAGTAGCTGAAGTGTAGACCTTTTACCCCATCTGTCTAATGACCTTGCTTCCCTTTCAGAAGGAATAGGGTTTTTAGCTGTGGTCGCTACTGCCTTGGGACCCTGGGATATAGTTTCTGGGTCTGCAAGTGGGGCCTTGTAAAGGTGGTTATGAGTATCTGGCACCCTGTAAAATCTGTCTGGTTTGGCAGGGGCTGGGGGTAAAGAATCTGGAGCGGAGCAAACATCATTGAAAGCATCATCCACCACAGAGAGAACAGGAGGTATAGCTAAGGGCCTGTGCTGTGGGAGGTGCAGAAAGGTCCTAAGTCTTTTTCTGGAGTCTGAAAAATCCTGTTGCTGCCATTGGAACTGTTCTCGCATGGCATGCAAGGTTTCCCCAAAGGAGAATTCTTCTGGTGGGGAAGCAGCTGGAATGGATTCTTCAGCATCAGAATCTTCAAAATTGGAGAAGGGAGCCTCAGGCTGGTCAGTTATCTCTGATTCATCAGCAGAATCATCAGAAGACACTGGCTCAGGGGGCTCTGCTTTAGGTCTCTTCTCTGGGGGCTGAGAGGCCCTGTCTGGGTGAGATTGAGATCCTCTAATTAAAGAAATTAAATCTTCTGCCAAAGAAAGCATTTGAGAACTAGAAGAGGGCCTGGATGTGGGGGGTTTAACAGGCACTGTTTTAGAAGTCTTGGCTGCTTTAGCCCTGGCGAAGGCCTTAATGGACATGGCAGCAGGAGGCCTAGCAGCACCACGTGCTGGGGTAGAGACATCCAAGGGAATGGTGTCTGATAAGTCAACCACCGTAGTGGGTAAAATTTCTGAGGTCGATTCAAGAGTTGTAGCAGGGGCCTCAGTTGTAAGAATAGGTTCAGCTGTACTTTGATCAGTTTTCTCGGTTTCAGCCGAAACCGAGACACTCGCGGTTTGCTTTACCGTGGTTTCGCCGAAACCGCGGACCGCGAGTGTCGGTCTTATCTTTGCGCTTTTTGGGGTAGTCGGAGGATCCGACGGCATAATGTACGCAAAATCAGAACCGAAAAACTGTTCTGCAAACTCCGACCGACGTCTAAGCGCTCGTCGGTTGAAAGAGGCACAGGCGAACAGGCTGCTATGTCGTGGGCTGGGCCTAAACAAGGCAGACAGTAAGAGTGGAAATCTTTATGAGGTATTTGTTTCCCACAGGTTAAACAATTGTTAACTTTTTCTGACATCGGCTGAGGCAAGAAAGAGTCCCCAACGGGTACTTAGCTTTAGAAGTCTTCAAGTAGTATTCGGTAGAAGTAATCTCTGGATCCGACCGACCGGCACTTGCGAACAGCTTCTGCTTCGGGCGCCACGCGGCAAGAAAGACTGAGGAAAATGGCGTCGGCTGATGCTTTTATACCCGAAGACCAACAGAGATGACGTCGGGTGGAGTGCGACATCAGCCGAAGATGGACCCGGACTTTGGAATCCGGCCGACTGCAGGGCTGCCTGACGACAGGACAACCCACTTGTTATGACTGCAGATGCATCCATGAAGGACATCCACCAAAACGAATCCAAAAAACTGCACACAAAGCTGGAGACCAAGCTGACACCAAGAGCAGATCTTTATTATTCAACAGTTAGTGCTTTCGTCAGGTAGGAATCACCTGACTTCATCAGACCCTCTGACCTGGTCTGATATAGTCAAGTGATTCCTACCTGACGAAAGCGCTGTTAAATAAAGATCTGTTCTTGGTGTCAGCTTGGTCACCAGCTTCATGTGCTGTTTTTGGGATTCCCCCGTTGGGTCCCTGTGAAATGGTCTCAGGATCCACAATAGGATTTTTAAAGAGGAACTTGTGAGAGTCAGGAACCCTGTAATATCTATCAGGTTTTCTGGGAGCAGGAGGTAAAGAGTCAGGGGCCAAGCTAGATTCAGAGAAGGCATCAACAACAATGTCCAGTACAGAGAGGGGGTAGCTAAAGACCTGTGTTGGGGCAGGTGTAAGAAATTCCCAAGCCTCTTTTTAGAGTAAGAGTAATCCTGGCTTTCCCAGCGAAAATGCTCCCTAAGAGTATGCAAGGTTTCACCAAAAGAAAAATCCTCCGGAAAGGAAGCGGAGGGAAGAGTCTCCTCTGCATCAGTATCCTCATAGGTAGATAAGGGTAAATCCTGGTCATCAGAGGAAACAAATTTCAGAATCCTTATCAGAAGAATCATAAGCAAACTCAGTCCTAGGTCTCTTAGAAGGGGAAGGGTGGCTTCCCCCGATTAAAGTAAAAAGGTCTTCAGCCATTCTTATCATTTGTTTTTTAGGCATAGAGGCCTGACCATGCAGTCTGGGCGTTGGTTTTCTAGGCATGGAGAGAGTTTCAGGACATGAAGATGGCGTCAGTTTAATATGCAAGTCAGTAGGCCTGAATGCACCCTCAGAAGATGGTGCCTGCACAGCGGCTCCGGACCCATCCAAGGTAGAGACATCCACAGGTTCAACGGTTAAAGCATCTCGTGGCAGACCGGACTCCAAATGGATCTCAGAGGCCTGGGAATCTGAAGTAGCTGGTATCAGGGGCTGTGAAAGCACCTCAATGAGTACTGGCAAACTGGCGACTAGCTTAGGAGAAACGTTGTCTGCAGCTTTGGACCTATGCAGTCTGTCTTTATCTTTGCGTTTTTTCGGAATGTCGGTAGACAATTGAACAGAGTACCAAAATATTTAGAATTGTAAATAAACCAACGACGAATAGTTCGTTGTTTAAATAAGGCACAAAACCGACTGTGAGGTACATTGTGATCAGGGCCTCAGCAAGGAATGCGTTACGAATGAAAATCATTAAGAGGTATTTGCTTTCCACAAGAAATACAATTGTTAACTTTTGCTGACATCGGTTAACAGCAAGAAAAAGGATCCCCAAAGTACAGTTGTGTACCTACCATAAATGTAGATGGTAGAGTGTATTCCCTGTTGCAGTCATTACAAATGGGTTATCCTGCTGGCAGGCTACCCGCAGTCGGCCAGAGTTCCAAAGTCTAGTTCCAGCGTCAGTTGCTGTCGCCTCCTCCCTGACGTCAGTGCACCAGGGGTATAAAAGATGCAGCCAACGCCATTTTCTTCAGTTTTTCTTGCCCCAGATGTCAGGTGCCCCTAAACTGGTAGGCTCACTAATGCCAAAAAGTATGCATAACCAAAAATCAACTTTTCCTTCATCTACAAGCAAATACACCACATAGGTTGTATAGAATAGAGAAGTACAGATAAGTCCCAGCAAGGAAAAGGGGGATGGAGGGAGAGTAACCTGAACTACAACAGTGAATACACTCTAACATCTACATTTATGGTAGGTACACAACTTTACTATGTTCGTGTTTCGCTGTTGCAGTCATTACAATTGCGCTGAATCCCAAAGCTATGGTTGGGAGGCTGGTGCTACATAGGATTAGGAGAGGCTATCAGGCCCTGCAGAACTGCAGTGGCAAAGCCTGCCCTGGACTTAGAATAGAGAGGTAAGTGATCGTGCTTTGCAAAAGTACGCACTGAACTCCAAGTTGCAGCCTCTAAAATATCTTCGGTTGGTACTCCTCTGAGGAAGGCTGCTGAAGTGGCTGCTGCTCTGGTGGAATGTGGCTTAATGCCCTTAGGCACTGATTTGCCATGCTGTGAATAGCAGAAACAAATGCAGTGGCCTATCCACTTTGAAATAGTCTGCTTTGAGATGGGCTTTCCTTGCGATCCTGCAGCATATGCTACTAGAAGTTCAGTCTTTCGGAAAGGTTTGGTTCTGTCCAAGTAGAAGCGTAGCTGTCTGTGAATGTCCAAAGAATGCAGAAGTCTCTCACCCTTATTCTGTGGGTTTGGGTAAAAGGTAGGCAAGTGAATTGTTTGGTTAAGGGCCACACTTGTCACTACCTTAGGCATAAATGTAGGGTTTGTCCTCAGAGAAACCCAGTCAGGATGGAAAATGATAAAAAGGTTCCACAGCCATGAGTGCCTGTAACTCTGACTCGTCTAGCAGAGGTTATTGCTAGGAGCAGAGCTGTTTTCCAGGATAATAATTTTATATCAGCTGCAAGGGCTAGCTCAAAAGAGGGCAGTGTAAATTTTTCCAAGACATAGTTGAGGTCCCATGCAGGTATTGGTGCTCTCCTTGGGGGGGTCTTATGTTTTTGGCCCCTCTGAGGTACTGCCTTAGTAATGGATGAGAAAAAAAGAGGTGGGTTCTGTATTGTAATGAGCTGAAATGGCAGAGGCATGAATTTTAATGGATGAAAAGAAAAGCCCTTTATCCAGCATCTCAGTTAAGTATTGCAAAATCTGAGGAATTTTTGGAACAATCGTGTCAAAACCTTGTTCCTGGTTCCAAGCACAGAATCTCTTCCATTTTTCTGCATAAGACTTTCTGGTGCTAGGCCTCCTGGCCTCCAAAATAACATCCATAACTGCTTTAGAAAGAGGTGCATCTTGGATGGCTACATTATCTGCCATGCTGCCAGGTTTAGGGTCCTGAGTTGGCTGTGCAGTATCTGACTGTCTTGTTGAGTCAATAAGTGAGGAATTTGAGGTAGTGTCCAAGCTGGGCATTGGGACACGTTCTTTAGGACTGGGCACCAGTGCTGGCGGGGCCAATCTGGGGCAATCAGAATAATTTTTGGCTTCTCTTGTCTGACCTTGAGGAGTACCTTGGAGAGGAGAGGCAGAGGAGGAAAGGCATATACTGTCGATTTTTCCAGCTGAAAGATAGAGCATCCACTTTCCATGCTTGCTTGTGATAAGTCCTTGTGCAGAATCTTTGCAGTTGGCAATTGTGAGGAGAGGCAAATAAGTGCATGTCCGGGCAATCCCAGTTCCTTTTTATCATGCTGAAGGCTTGAGGATCCAATTTCCACTCGTGGGGATCCATTAGGTTGCTGCTTAGTTCGTCTACCAGAGTATTTATCCTTCCTAGCAGGAATTGTGCTTGTAAATGTACTTGATAAGTCAATGCTGTGTCCCACAAGTTCATGGCTAGTCTGCAGAGGGGGTAGGAATGTGTGTGCCCCCCTGCTTATGTACCACATGACTGCGGTATTTTCCATCTATCAGTAGTTGTCCTGGATGAAGTAGATCCTTGAAGGCTGTCAGGGCATTTTGAACTGCTAGCATCTTTTTGATTGATATGCAGATGCATTTGACTTGCAGACCATGTGCCCTGAATACATCTTCCTGCCATGTGGGCCCCCCAGGCATAATCTGATGCAGCCGTTGTTAGTGTCTGCCTGGCTGGGGGAAATGTGAATGGCTGTCCCTTGTTTTGGTGACAAGCCTTTGCCCACCATCGAAACTCCTGTTGTAGGCAGGGGCTGAGAGTAATCATCGTTTCCAGGCTGTGGCAATGTTGATTCCAAACACTTTTTAGGTACCATTGAAGTTTCCTCATATGCAGTCTTGCATATGGAAAAAGTAGGATGCAGGATGCCATGAAGCCCAAAGCCTGCAGAATCTTTCTTGCAGATAGCTGGGCCTTTGTTGCCAATGTTTTGAAATAGGTAGTCAGTTGCCTTTGTTTGTCTGGCGTGAGATAATCCATCTGGGCAGTTGTATTTAAGCTTGCACCCAGGAATATTATCTCTTGAGAGGGTACTAGTTTTGATTTCTTTTCGTTAACTGTGTACCCTAGGCATGTTAGAAGTCTTTTCACAAATGCCAGATGCTGTAGAAGAATGTCCTTTTTCTCTGCTTGAATTAGACAGTCATCCAAGTAAGGATATATTTGTATTCCTCTTTGTCTGCAGAATGCAATTACTGGTGCCAGGCACTTTGTGAAGACCCTGGGCACAGTAGACAAGCCAAAGGGCAGTGCAAAGAATTGGTACTGCATTGACCCAGCCTTGAATCTGAGGTATCGTCTGCATAATTGTCTGATTGGGACATGCAGGTATGCCTCTTTTAGGTCTAGTCACCAGCCAAGCGTTCTTGCCCAGCATGGGCCGAAGCTGCTGCAAAGTCAACATCTTGAATTTTGGAATATCCAGGAATGTGTTCAGAATAGATAGGTCCAGTATTGGTCTCCAGGTCTCGTCCTTTCTGGGTACCAAGAACAGTCTTGAGTAAAATCCTTGTCCCTACTCTTGCTCTGGTACTTGTTGAATGGCCCCCATGTCCATGAGGGATGAGGCCTGTTTTTGTGCCTCTGCCCATTGAGCTTTTGGCAGATCTGGCCAGCCGTTTGCCTTTGGTAGGGTATGGAAATGGAACTTGTACCCTTGTGACACGATATTTAGAACCCACTTGCCCTGGGTTATAATGTGCCAATTTTGAGAAAAACGTGCTAACTTTCCCCCTAATAGTGCTGCCAGAAGATAAGTGCTTGGTGCAGGCAAGAGGAACTCACTGGGACGGTTTCCTGTATGGTTGTGATTTGTCTTCTCCAACTTTGGAGGTAGAAGCACCCCATTGCTTTGACCTGTATGAACTTTGCACCTGGGATCTGCCTCTAGGGCATCTGGACCTGCCCCTTTGAGGTCTGTCTGACACAGGAAAGGACCAATTCTTTGTAGGCCAGTGTCTACTAAACCTAGGTGGCTGTACTTGTAAAAAATCTTTGACAGTGTGCATAGATTTAGCTTTGTCCTCCATTTTCTTTAACACCTACTCTGCCTTAACACCAAACAAAGTATCAAGCTGTAAACGTGCATCTAATAATTTAACTTTGACATGATCAGGCAGATGTTGTTCCTTTAACCAAGCATGCCTCCTAATTACAGAACCCGTAACTGCAGCCCTGCAGGAGGCCTCCAAAGTATCAAAACCACACTGCTTACAAAGTACGCTTTCCAACTTGTTCAGCTGCATGCAATAAATCTGGCATTTCCTTGTTTTCTGCACATTCAGAGTTTAATAACATTTTCTGTTTAAGCAATGCCATGACATGTTGCTGATATCTGAGCATATGAAACTGACAATTTAAGGCCCTTATACCCAAAGTAGCAGATGTGTAAACCTTTTTTCCCCATCTATCCAGCGCCCTAGAATCTCTGTCTGAGGGGGTAGGGTTTTTTGCAGCGGAAGCCTTAATTCCTTTGGGACCCTGTGAAATAGTTACTGGGTCTGCAGCAGGGTTTTTAAAAAGAAATTTATGAGAGTCAGGAACCCTGTAATATCTGTCAGGCTTAACAGGAGCTGGAGGTAAGGAGTCAGGGGTAAGACTAGACTCCGAAAACACATCTACAATATCTAACACAGGTGGAATGGCTAGTGGCCTGTGTTGAGGTAGTAAAAGGAAATCCCTGAGCCTCTTTTTAGATTCTGAAAACTCTTGGCTCTCCCAGTGGAAATGCTCTCTCATGGTATGCAAGGTTTCCCCAAAAGAATAGTCCTCTGGATGAAAAGCTAAAGGTATAGATTCTTCAGCATCAGAATCCTCATGGGGGGAAGATAATGTTCCTTATCAGAAGAAATAGAAATCTGATCTGAAGATTCATAGTCATTCTCTTGCCTAGGCCTCTTATCAGGAAGGGGATGGGAACCAACCCCTGACCAAAGTAATTAAGTCTTCGGCCATTTTTGAGCATCTGTTCTTTGAGCATAGAGGCCCGTCAGCGTGGCTCTTGAGTTTCTTTGCTTTAGAAGGTGCTTTAGTCTTTGCCTTTGAAGCTGAGGTTGGTTTAATGTAAAGATGTTTAGGTCTGAATACACCCTCAGAAGCCAGTGCCTGCTCAGCGGCTCCGGACCCATCTGAAGGAATAGTATCCGAGGCTCCAATACCTTGAGTTTCCAGCGGCATGGCTGACTCCAAGTGGGAGTCGGTAGCAGCCTGCAACTCTAAAGTAGTGAGTGTCAGGGGCTGCGAAAGCGCCTTACTGAGAACCGGCGACTGGCATAGGAGAAGCTTCATCATTGGTTTTGGGCCTCGGTTGTCTCTCCTTTTCTTTGCATTTTTTGTGAACTACGGTAGTCGGATGGCTATCCAACATTTCTGGATAATTAAACCGGCGTCCAAAATAGTTTGAAGCAAAATCACTCTGACGCTTAATAGTGCGGTGGTTAAATCTAGCACAAAACTGACAACCAGCAACGTTGTGATCAGGGCCTAAGCAAGGAATACAGTAAGAATCGAAGTCCTTATGAGGTATTTGCTTTCCACAAGAAATACAATTATTTACTTTTTCGGACATCGGTTTGGAGCAAAACAAAAAGTTTCCCCAACGGGGTACTTAGCTTTATTGAAAACTTCGGATCTGAAACTCTAACACGAAAATCTCAGGAGTCGGCCGACCGGCACTTGCAAACTACTTCTGTTTCGGGCACCGCGCGGCAAGAAAGACTAAAGAAAATGGCATCGGCCGCAACTTTTATACCCCTGACATCAGGGAAGGGGCAACAGCAGCAGACGCAGGACCCAGGACTTTGGAATTCAGGCCAATTGAGGGCAACCTGCCAGCAGGATTACCCAAATGTAATGACTGCAACAGTGAAACACGAAGAACATCATCCTGAAGCCTTATGGTTTTCCAGCACCAAAGGTGAGTGCACTACCTGTTGTACCACTTCAAGTGGCAAAGTTCATAACTGCACACCTGCCTAACCTTCATATTCCACTGTAAAAGGTAGATGTATAGTCTAGATTCCCAGAGCAGTGCAGACTATTAAATGGTATCACTATGGATGCTGGTTACAGTAATATGCTATAAAGCCAAAAGGAAAGCACATGCACCAAGCAAAAAAAAAAAATGCAACACTACAACAATGAACTATACGATACCCACTCAAAAAACATGGTAATTTAAAGAGTATGAAGTTATATTATACTACAGTAAGACTCAGGAACACACATTTTTACCTGAGTTAGTACTTGTAAAGGACTGCTGACTGTAAGTGCCACTTCCAACATTTCGATAACTTCCACGACCACCTCTGTCATTTCGTGGAGCTGAACCTCGCCCTCCAAATCCACTCCGATCTCTGTCATACCCATTTAATCTGCTATCCCTGTCATCGTGATACCCATTCATATACACATTACCCCCGCGTCCAGAATCCCAATTTGCAGAGTCTAAAACAAGAATACAGAACACTGCACAATGAAATTGTTGCACCACTACAAAACACCGCACAAAAGCCGACACATTGCTGTTCTCTGAATATGACTACATGCTACTGTTCGGAATTATCAACTAAAACTAGGATGTCTGCCATTTTTTCTTCAATAAAAAATTTGTACAGCTAGCAGTGTCAATTCAATGAAAAAATAAAGGAGAAAAAGAAATCGTAAGCTGCAGAAAGGGCCTGCAAAACAGTGAAAGACTAATGACTGTCTCAAAAACATGCACAATTCTTCGCTAGAAGCAGCAAATCTTTCAGCTCAGAGCATTTTTAACCAAACTGGCACTGAACCTTAACTGCAACACTTGGAGGCAGCCAATGTTTAGCAAGGTACATGGTAATTTCTTAAAAGGAAAGCCACTAACTACACTGGATCACTTTCATGAAAAACTGAAATGCATACAGCAACCAGTCTAAATTTGCTCAACTGAACAGCCATTTGAGTGGCAAGTTCCTAATCTGAAGATTGTTAACACCATGGCCACTTTTCCATCAAGACGAAAACAAATTATTAAACTGAAGCATACTGCATACAGAAAGCAAATCTTTATGACAAATGCTTGCTTTATAGACTTATTTGAAGATCTTAGGCTGCCACCCACTGCTATGTAGGCCATGTTACTAAACACTTTTTGAAAGGGTCAAACACCATAAATGGCTGGTGATACTATTAATACAATTTTAAAAATGATAGTAAGAATGGGGAGAGAGCACTGTCCTGGAGGGGGAAGAGGAAAAAGTACAGTTTTGTACCTACCATAAATGTAGATGTCTGAGAGGTATGCATCTGCAGTCCTTACAAATGGGTTGTCCTGGCCTCAGGCAGCCCTTCGGTCGGCCGGATTCCAAAGTCTGGGTCTGGCCTCGGCTGGTGTCACACTTCACCCGACGTCATAGCTGCAGTTCAGTGGGTATAAAGGCATCAGCCGACGCCATTTTCCTCAGTGTTTCTTGCCCCAGATGCCAGGTGCCCTCTAGGAAGGCTAAATTTGGATAAATGCAAATGTTTCCAAACAATAGAGAGCAAAATAGAAATAAACATGTATATACATATATACAAACAAATACACCATAATAGATTCCCCCAGCTAGCTACAAGATGGGCAAATACCCTAGGAGTACCACAGAGGGGAAGGAGGGTGGGTAATCCTGACTGCAGATGCATACCTCTCGGACATCTACATTTATGGTAGGTACAAAACTGTACTATGTCCTTCAAGGATGCATCTGCAGTCCTTACAAATGGGTAGAATACCACAGCCAAACTGGGGGAGGAGGCACTAAGGAGGTAGTAAGAGATTATGGTGTAGTTAAGATCCCTTGCAAAACAGCAGTGGCAAAACCTGCTCGGGATCTGGAGTATAAAGGTAGATTATAATGCTTGGCAAATGTATGCACGGAGCTTCAAGTAGCAGCCTCTAAAATGTCTTTGGTAGCCACTCCTCGTAAGAAAGCTGTAGTAGTGGCTGTAGCCCTTGTGGAGTGAGGTCTGATGTTTTCTGGAGTTGTCTTTCCATGAAAAGAGTAACAAAATCTAATGCAATTTCCTATCCATCTTGAAATTGTTTGTTTTGAAATTGCTTTTCCTTCCACTCCTGTTGCATATGCTACCAAAAGCTGGTCAGTTTTTCTATTGTTCTTGGTTCTGTCCAGGTAGTAGCGCAATTGCTTGTGTACATCCAAGGTATGCAGTAATCTTTCTCCCCTGTTCTGCGGGTTGGGGAAGAATGTTGGTAGGTGTATTGCTTGGTTTAATGATACCCTGGAAACCACCTTTGGCATAAAAGTAGGATTAGTTCTCATGGATACTCTATCCTGATGGAAAATAAGGAAGGGCTGTACTGCCATTAATGCCTGTAACTCCGAAACCCTTCTAGCTGAAGTGATTGCAAGCAGGAATGCAGTTTTCCAAGATAAGTACTGTAATTCTGCTGTTGCTGCTGGTTCAAAAGGGGGAAGTGTCAACTTTTCTAACACAAAGTTCAAGTCCCATGTAGGCAATGGTGGTTTCCTTGGTGGCTTTACATTTTTAATTCCTCTGAGAAACTGCCTGAGCAGAGGTTGAGAAAAGACTGGAGGATCCGTGTTGTATTCTGCTGAAATTGCTGATGCATGAATCTTAATGGAGGAGTAAGACAGACCATTGTGAAAAAGCTCTGCTAAGTATTCCAGGATGTTAGCTATGTTTGCCAAAGATGCATCCACTCCTTTTGTTGCACTCCAAATGAGGTATCTTTTCCATTTTGCTGAATAATTTTCCTTGTTGAGGGTCTGCGAGCCTTCAAGATAATGTCTTTAACCCTTTGAGATAAATCTGGGTTATTTTGCCTTATGAAATGTTCCAAGCAGCTAGCTGCAGTGTTTTCAAGTTTGGATGCAGGATTTTGAAGTTGTTCTGTGTTAGTAGAAGAGGTAGCAGGTGTAGAGGCCATGCATGTTCCCGAGACATACTCCTCAGTAGCGGGTACCAATGTTGCCTCGGCCAGTCTGGAGCTATCAAGATGATCCTCGGGTGATCTTCTTTGATCTTCAGTAGCACTTTGTGCATCAAAGGAAGAGGTGGGAATGCATATGCTGTCAGGTTTTCCCAACTGAAGGATAGGGAGTCCACCTTCCAAGCAAGTGGGTGGTATGTCCTTGTGCAGAATTTTTTCAATTGGTGGTTGTGTGGGGATGCGAACAGGTCTATTTCTGGCAGTCCCCATTTCCTTGTGATGGTTTTGAAGATGTCTGGATGCAGCATCCATTCGTGGGCATCCGTGGTGGTTCTGCTTAAGATGTCTGCTAGTATATTTTCTTTTCCTGGCACAAATATGGCCTGGAGCTGAATGTTGAGGCTCAGGGCCACCTTCCAGAGGTCCATTGCCATCTGGCATAGAGGGTATGAATGTGTGCCTCCCTGTTTGTTGATGTAGCACATAACTGTGGTGTTGTCCGTCCTTATGAGCAAATGACCCTGTTGAAGAAACGGTCTGAATGTCTGAATTGCCTGTTTTACTGTCAGCATCTCCTTTTGATTTATGTGCAGGTTCATCTGGTCTTGAGTCCATAAGCCTTGTATGCACTTGTCCACCATGTGAGCCCCCCAACCGAGGTCTGAGGCGTCCGTGGTGATAGTCTGGCTTGGGTGAGGCCTGTGGAAGGGCAGTCCTTTGTTTAATTGACAGGCCTGGGCCCACCACTGGAATTCTTGCTTCAGGCATGGAATTATTGGAATTTGGGTTTCTAAGCTGTGCTTGTGCTGAGACCATAAATTCCTCAGGTACCATTGCAACTTCCTCATATGTAGTCTGGCATGTGGAATCAATATTATGCAGGATGCCATGTAACCCAGGGCTTGCAGGATTTTTCTTGCTGTAAGGTGGTCCTGCGCTGTTAATGCCATGAAATAGAGTGGTAGCTGCTTCTGTTTTTCTGCTGTGAGGAATGCCATCTGGTTTGACGAGTCCAGTTCTGCACCCAAGAAGGTTATCCTTTGGGATGGTGTCAGCCTTGACTTTAAGTTGACTGTGTATCCCAAAGGCTTGCAGCAGGTAAAGAACCTTTTTCAAATCTTTTGTTAATTTGTCTTTGCTGTCCGCTTATAACAGGCAGTCGTCCAGGTATGGATAAATTTGAATTCCCTGAAGCCTGCAATGAGCAATTACTGATGCCAGGCATTTCGTGAATACTCTTGGCGCAGTAGATAAGCCAAAAGGCAATGCTGAGAATTGATAATGCTCTGATCCTGCAAGAAATCTAAGGTATCTTCTGCAATTTGGTCGTATGGGGATGTGCAGGTATGCCTCCGTGAGATCCAGAGTCACCAGCCAAGACTCCTTGCCCAGCATGGGAAGAAGTTGCTGTAGGGTCAGCATCTTGAATTTTGGAACAATGAGATATGTGTTTAGTTTAGTGCGGACAGGTCGAGGATAGGCCTCCATTGTTTTTCCTTTCTTGGAACCAGGAAAAGTCTTGAATAAAATCCTTGTCCTTGTTCCATAGTCGGTACCTTTTCTATAGCTCTCATCCTTAGTAAATGATCTATTTGCTGTAGAGCGTTTATCCTTTGGTTTGGAGGTAGGTTTGGCATTCCTCTCTTCCTTGGAAGAGTATGGAAGTGAAACCTGTAGCCTTTGTCTATTGTCTGTAAAATCCATTTGTCTCCTGTAATGTAATGCCAATTTACTGAAAATAAGGCTAGCTTTCCGCCTAAGGGTGCTTCCAGTTGTTCCCTGGTAGGCGGTTTCAGAGCCAAGTCACTGTGATTGTCCTGTGGAAGTGGTAGTGGCTGGATCTGTGGCAGTACTTCTCTGGCTGTTAGGCTGCCACTGACGTCCCCTGTAGGCACCTCTGGATTGACCTCTGCCTCTTAGGCGTCTATTTCTGCTTCTCTGTGCTCTGGTGGTGTCTGGAAAGGACCAATTCTTGGAAGGCCAGTTCCTACTAAACCTCGGAGGCTGGACCTGTAAGAAATCCTTGACTGTCTGGACAGATTTAGCTTTTTCTTCCACCTTCTTCAACACTTGCTGTGCAGGGGAACCAAACAAACTGTACTTTTCCATGGGAGCATCTAGAAGCTTGGACTTTACATGGTCTGGTAAGGATTGCTCTTTTAACCATGCATGCCTTCTGATCACTGTACCAGTCATAGCTGATCTAAAGGAAACCTCCAGTGCATCATAGCCGCATTTTAAGGAATGATTACTGACCTGCTGAGTGTTATGCACCAAATCCTGAAGGGACTTACGGTCTAAAGGCTCAGTGGAGGACAGTTTTTTAGTTAGTTGATCTAACAGAAATTCCTGATACTGAATCATGTGGAATTGACAGTTTAAGGCCCTAGCCGATAGAGTAGCAGAAGTATAAACTTTTTTACCCCATCTCTCTAATGCCCTTGATTCTCTTTCAGAGGGGAGGGGGTTCTTGGTAGATGCAGCTGCTACAGCTTTTGGGCCCTGTGAAATAGTCTCAGGATCTGCAATAGGAGCCTTATACAAATGATAATGTGTGTCCGGAACCCTGTAGTATCTGTCGGGCTTAGCAGGGGCTGGAGGAAGGGAGTCAGGGGCAGTACAAGCATCATTAAATGCATCATCCACAACTGTAAGTACAGGAGGAATAGCTAAAGGCCTATGCTGTGGTAAATGTAAAAAGGTCCTAAGCCTTTTTCTAGAGTCTGAAAAATCCTGGCCCTGCCATTGAAATTGTTCCCTCATAGCATGCAAGGTTTCCCCAAAAGAAAATTCCTCAGGAGGGGAGGCAGAAGGTATGGAATCCTCAGCATCAGAGTCCTCATATGGAGAATAAGGGCCTTCTGGAGGATCTGTATTTTCGGAATCATCAGAGGAGTAATCTGAAGAAACTGGCTCAGGGGGCTCTGCTCTAGGCCTCTTCTCTGGAGGTGGGTGAGAGGCCCTGTCAGGGTGGGACTGGGTTCCCCTGATCAAAGAAATGAGATCCTCTGCTAGACTAAGCATTTGAGTACTGGAGCTAGGCCTGTGAGAGGGGGCTTTAGCAGGCATGGCCTTTGAAGATTTAGCTGCTTTAGCCCCTGGCAAAAGCCTTAATTGACATGGAAGCAGGGGGCCTAGCAGCTCCACGTGCAGGAGTAGATATATCTAAGGGTATAGTATCTGATAAATCCTGTGAAACTGTAAGAGCAGGAATTTCCGTAGCAGATTCAGCCATGCTGGATGAGGCCTCGGTAGTAGGAGGCATGCTTTCGGCCGAAGGAAGAACCGCGGACTCTGTTTCAGCCGAAACAGAGACACTCGTGGTTGGCTTAACCGCGGTTTCGGCCGAAACCACGGGCCGCGAGTGTCGGTCCTTTTCCTTACGCTTTTTAGCTAAATGTGACGTTGGAGTCTCCGACGGCATGATATAAGCAAAAGCGGAGCCGAAAAAAGTACAGTTTTGTACCTACCATAAATGTAGATGTCCGATAGGCATGCATCTGCAGTCCTTACAAATGGGTTGTCCTGTCGTCAGGCAGCCCTTCGGTCGGCCGGATTCCAAAGTCTGGGTCTGGCCTCGGCTGGTGTCGCACTCCACCCGACGTCATAGCGGCAGTTATTCGGGTATAAAGGCATCAGCAGACGCCATTTTCCTCAGTGTTTCTTGCCCCAGATGTCAGGTGCCCCCAGAAGGAAGGCAATACATAAATTTGTGTAATAAAGCAGTGCCATATAATCAAAATACAATAGTGCAAGCAAATACATCATGAATGAATACCCCAATCAAGTTGTATGAGGAGGGATTAGCCAACAGGCCTGTTCCAAGAGGGGAGGGAGGGAAACTTGGACTGCAGCTGTATTAGCACTCTAACATCTACATTTATGGTAGGTACAAAACTGTACTATGTTCATCGTGCATACAGCTGCAGTCATAACAGATGGGTAGAATCCCAAAGCTAAGAAAGGGGTGGTAGGCACTAGGTGGAACTAGGAGGAGCCAGAATACCCTGCAAGACTGCAGTGGCAAAGCCCGCTCTAGATTTGGAGTATAATGGAAGGTGGTAGTGCTTGGAGAAGGTATGCACAGAACTCCAAATGGCTGCTTCCAAAATATCTTTGGTAGGAACTCCTCTGAGAAAAGCTGCAGAGGTAGCCGTGGCCCTTGTGGAGAGAGATCTGATGCCTGTAGGCACAGATTTGCCATGAAAAGAAAAACAAAAACGTATGCAATGGGCTATCCATTTTGAGATTGTCTGTTTGGAGATTGGCTTCCCTTGAGCTCCTATAGCATAGGACACAAAGAGCTGTTCTGATTTTCTGAAAGGCTTTGTTTTGTCCAAATAATAACGCAGCTGTGTGTGGATGTCCAAGGAATGCAGTAATCTCTCCCCTTTGTTTTGAGGATTAGGATAAAAGGTAGGCAAGTGTATAGCCTGATTCAAAGCTACCCTGGATACCACTTTTGGCATAAAGGACGGGTTGGTTCGTAAGGAAACTCTGTCCTGATGGAAGATGATAAAAGGCTTCACAGCCATGAGAGCTTGTAGCTCCGATACCCTACGAGCTGAGGTAATAGCCAGAAGGAAAGCTGTTTTCCAGGACAAATATTGCAAATCTGTTGAGGCAGCTGGCTCAAAAGGAGGCAAGGTCAGCTTTTCTAGAATGAAATTGAGATCCCAAGCAGGTATTGGTTGTTTCCTTGGGGGTTTTAGATTCTTAGCCCCTCTGAGGAACTGTCTTAAGAGGGGGTGAGAGAATAAAGGTGGATCAGTGTTGTATTCTGCAGAAATGGCTGAGGCATGGATTTTGATGGAGGAGAATGAAAGTCCACGGCTTAGCAACTCAGCTAGATACTGTAATATTTGAGGTAAATTCAGTTTTCCAGGGTCCTGGCCTTTTTCTCATTCCAGACACAACCGTTTCCATTTTGCGGAGTAAGCTTTTCTAGTAGACGGCCTTCTGGCCTCCAAAATGACATCCTGCACCTCCTTGGAGAGTAGGGTCTGTTGCGATGCTAAGGCATCTTCCATGCGGCTAGATTGAGTGTTTTTAGCTGACTGTGAAGAGTTTTGAAGCTGTGCCGAGTCAGAAGAGGCATTAGAGGCGGGGTCCATGGTGGGGAATGCGTCAGGCTCCTCGGGAGTGGGTACCAGTGTTGTCTTGGCTAGTCTGGAGCAATGAGAATCATCTTGGGTCTGTCTGCTCTGGTTTTCAATAGAACTTTGGGCAGCAGAGGAAGAGGTGGAAAGGCATAAACTGTCATTGATGTCCAACTGAAAGAGAGCGTCCACTCTTCAGGCCTTTGGATGAAAAATCCTTGTGCAGAATTTTGTCAATTGGTGATTTTTGTGGGAGGCAAAAAGATCTATGTCTGGCCTTCCCCATGCTTGAATTATCTCTGTAAAAACGTGAGGATGCAACTTCCATTCGTGTGGATCTGTCATATTTCTGCTTAGGTTGTCTGCCAGCGTGTTTTCCTTCCTGGCAAGTACTGTGCTTGAAGTTCGATTTGTAAGTCCAGAGCCATGTTCCAAAGTGACATGGCCAGCCTGCATAGGGGGTATGAATGGGTTCCTCCCTGTTTGTTAATGTACCACATTACTGTGGTGTTGTCCGTCCTTATCAATAGTTGACCTGGTTGCAGAAGGCCTTTGAAAGCTATAATTACATTTATTACTGCTAGCATTTCCTTTTGATTGATGTGAAGGTGCTTTTCTTTTTGGGACCATTTGCCCTGAATGCACCGATCTGTCATGTGCGCCCCCCAGGCGTAGTCCGAGGCGTCTGTTGTGATGACTTGATTTGCTTGAGGCTTGCTGAATGGGAGACCTGTGTTTGGCATGCTTGAGCCCACCACAGAAATTCCTTTTGAAGACATGGAATTAGTGGTATTATTGTTTCCAAACTGTGACTGTTGAGACCATAGGTTTTTCAGGTACCATTGAAGTTTCTTCATACGCAGCTTTGCGCATGGGATTAGTAAGATGCAAGATGCCATGAATCCCAGAGCCTACAGGATTTTTCTTGCAGTCAACCTGGTGAAATTTGCTAGTGTTCTGAAGTAGAGTTAGTTGCCCCTGCTTCTCTGGCGTGAGGTAGGCCATCTGGGTGTTTGTGTCCAAGTTGGCACCCAGGAAAATAATTTTTAGAGAGGGTATTAGCCTTGATTTCTTTTTGTGGACTGTGTATCCCAGAGAATTCAACAACATTATTACATAAGCCAGATGTTTCAGAAGTATGTGCTTGCTGTCCGCTTGGATCAGGCAGTCGTCCAAATAGGGGTATATTTGTATCCCTTGAAGTCTGCAGTAGGCAATTACTGATGCCAAGCATTTCGTGAATACTCTGGGTGCAGTAGATAAACCAAAGGGCAATGCAGAGAATTGATAATGGGTTGAACCTGCAAGAAATCTGAGGTATCTTCTGCAATTTTGTCTGATTGGGACATGCAGGCATGCCTCCTTGAGGTCCAATGTTACCAGCCAAGACTCCTTGCCCAGCATGGGAAGAAGCTGCTGTAAAGTGAGCATCTTGAATTTTGGTACGAGTAAAAATGTGTATAGGATGCATAGGTCCAAAATAGGTTTCCAATCTTTTCCCTTCCTTGGCACTAGGAATAGTCTGGAATAAAAACCTTGACCTTGTTCGTGAGTAGGTACCTCTTGAATAGCTTTCATGTCTATGAGATCTGAAATTTGTCTTTGTGCCTCTGCCCTTTGATTGTGTGGCAGGTTTGGCATGCCTCTCATTTTTGGAAGGGTGTGAAAATGGAATCTGTAGCCTCTGTTTATAATGTCCAGGATCCATATGTCTTTTGTGACAATAAGCCAATTTTTTGAAAATAATGCCAGTTTTCTGCCTAAGGGTGCTGCCATTTGAGCCTTGCTTGGCATGCAAAGGGGAAAGTCATTGGGTTTGCTTTCTGAATGGCTGTGAATTATCCTCACCACCTCTTTGTGTAGGAGCTTGCCATTGTCTGCCTCTAAACAATCCTTGGGATTGCCCTCTGCCCCTCGGGCGCCTGTATCTACCTCTTTGGGGTCTGTCCATGGCTGGAAATGACCAATTTTTGGAAGGCCAATTTCTACTGAAACGTGGGGGTTGTAACCTGTAGAAAATCTTTCACTGTTTGCATTGATTTAGCCTTTTCCTCCATTTTCCTTAATACCTCCTCAGCATTAGCACCAAATAATACATCCTTTTGTAGAGGGGCATCTAGTAATTTAGCTTTCACACGATCTGGTAAGGTTTGTTCCTCGAGCCAGGCATGTCTACGTATGACTGATCCTGTAACAGCAGCTCTACATGAGGCCTCTAGAGCATCAAAACCACATTGTAAGGTATGTTTACCCACTTGTTCTGCACTATGCATCAAATCCTGCAACTCCTTCAAGTCTGGTTATTCAGGTTGTGACATTTTACTTCTCAATTGTGATAACAGAAACTGTTGGTACTTTAGCATATGGAACTGGCAGTTTAATGCCCTCATGGTTAAGGTGGCCGAGGTATATACCTTTTTTCCCCACCTTTCTAAGCATCTGGAATCTCTCTCGGAAGGTAATGGATTTTTAGCAGTGGAGGCCTTAAATCCCTTGGGGCCCTGAGAGATAGCTTCTGGGTCAGCAGCATGGCTTTTGTATAGAAATTGGTGTGAGTCAGGAACCAGGTAGTACCAGTCAGGCTTGACTGGGGCTGGAGGTAGAGAATCCGGGTTAAGGCAGGACTCAGAGTACACATCATCTAGTATGTCCAAGACAGGAGGTATAGCCAGAGGCCTGTGCTGAGGTAGCAAGAGAAATTCCCTAAGCCTTTTCTTGGAATCTCAATAATCTTGGCCTTCCCAGTGGAAGTGTTCCCTTAAGGTATGCAAAGTTTCCCCAAATGAGTAATCCTCTGGAGGGGAAACAGAGAGAATGGACTCCTCTGCATCAGAGTCTTCAAAAGGGGAGTAAGAATGTTCCTGTTTTCATCAAAGTGCTCTGATATAATGGAGCCTTGATCAGAGGAGGGGGATTCTTCCTCCACTCTGGGCCTTTTGTCCGGGGGGGGGGGGCTGAGAACCCCTGATAAGAGTAATAAAAATCTCAGCCATTTTAAGCATTTGTTTTTTAGGCATGGGGCCTGGAGATGGGCCCTGTGTAGCTTGTCTCTTGGAAAGTATGGCTGCTTTAGACTTAGTGAAAGCCTTGATGGAAAAAGAAGAGGAAGGTCTGAAGACAACTTAAGAGGAGGTAGACCTATCCACATTTTGAGATTCACCACCAAGAGTGGCTTCGGTATCTGCAGTCGGGGTGTGGGCCGAGGAGCCTGCGACCTCGGGCACAGAAGACACCGCCAATGAAGTGTCGTCGGTAGTCAGGGGCTGCGTAGGCGCCTCGCTGAGAACCGGACCACCTGTAGTAGACTTTGGCGTGGTGTCGGTAGAGGCCACGGACCTCGTGGGTCGGTCCTTATCTTTGCGCTTTTTTGACAAAACTGGAGTCGGAGTATCTGACGACATAATATAGTTAAATTTTTTGCCAAAATAATGCTGGGCGAACTCCGCCCGACGCTTAATGGTGCATTTCTTGAATGTAGCACAAAAACGACAGGCCGAGACGTTGTGGTCTGGCCCTAAACAAGGAATACAGAGGGAATGGAAATCCTTATGCGGTATTTGTTTCCCACATGAAATACAATTATTAACTTTGACATCGGTCTGAGGCAAGAAAAGTTTCCCCAATGGGGTACTTAGCTTTCAAGAAGACTTCGGCTGCAAAATTTTCGTAATTTCAGGAGCTGGCCGACCGGCACTTGCGAACTGCTTCTGCTTCGGGCACCGCTCGGCAAGAAAGACTGAAGAAAATGGCGTCTGCTGGTTCTTTTATACCCCTGTCGCACTGACGTCAGGGAAGAAGCGACTACAACCGACGCCGGACCTAGATTTTGGAATTCGGCCGACCGAGGACCCGCCTGACGGCAGGAGAACCCATCTGTTATGACTGCAACTGTATGCACGATGAACATCTCCATGTTGCTGCTCCCAAAATATCCTTGGTAGGTACTCCTCTGAGGTAGGCAGTTGAGGTGACTGTTGCCCTGGTGGAGTGAGATCTAATGCTGCTAGGTAGAGGTTTCCCATGGTGAGTATAGCAAAAATGTATACAATGTCCTATCCATTTTGAGATGGTCTGTTTTGAAATGGCTTTTCCCTGTGCTCCTACAGCATATGCTATCAATAATTGCTCAGACTTTCTGAAAGCTTTGGTTTTGACAAGTAGAAGCGTAACTGCCTGTGAATGTCCAAAGAATGTAGTAGTCTCTCCCCTTTGTTCTGTGGTTTCGGATAGAAAGTTGGCAAGTGAATAGTTTGGTTTAGAACCACACTTGATACCACCTTTGGCATAAATGTAGGGTTAGTTCTTAAAGACATCCTGTCCTGGTGGAAAATGAGGAAAGGTTCCACTGCCATTAGTGCCTGTAATTCTGAAACTCTTCGTGCTGATGTTATTGCCATTAGCAGAGCAGTTTTCCAAAAGATGTATTTTAATTCTGCTGTGTTAGCTGGCTCAAAAGGAGGTAAAGTTAATTTTTCCAAACCAAAGTTGAGGTCCCAAGTTGGGGTAGGTGCTCTACGGGGCGGTCTTATGTTTTTAGCCCCTCTGAGGTACCGTTTGAGCAAAGGATTAGAAAAAATTGGTGGATCCGTGTTGTAATGAGCAGAAATGGCTGAGGCGTAGATCTTGATGGATGAAAAGGAGAGGCCCTTGTCCAGCATCTCAGTTAAATATTGAAGTATCTGAGGAATGTATAGGACAAGAGAGTCAAGGCTGTGCGCCTGGTTCCAGGCACAAAATCTTTTCCATTTATCCGAGTAGGCTTTCCTGGTGCTAGACCTTCTGGCCTTAAGAATGACATCCACAACAGCTTTGGAGAGAGGCATTGCTTGCTTGACTAAGGAATTTTCCATGCAGCTAGGTTTAAGGTCTTTAGTTGGCTGTGAAGTATCTGATTGTTGTGCTGTGTCAGCAGATGTGGGATATGAGGCAAAATCCAGGGTGGTTCTTGTGCTAAGTTCTTTAAGATTGGGTACCAGTGCTGGCGCGGCCAGTCTGGTGCAATCAGGATCATCTTTGGCTCTACTTGCCTGACTTTTATGAGTACCTTTGGAAGGAGAGGTAAAGGAGGGAAAGCATATACTTGCAGGTTTTTCCAGCTGAGAGTGCATCTACTTTCCATGCTTGTGGATGGTAACTCCTTGTGCAGAATTTCTGTAGCTGGCAATTCAGTGGGGATGCAAACAGATCTATGTCTGGGCTCCACCATTTTTGTGTTATTCCGAATATTTGTGGATTCAATTCCCATTCGCGAGGATCCATGAGGTTTCTGCTTAGGTCGTCTGCCAGTGTGTTTCTCTCTCCTGGCAGGAATTGTGCTTGCAGATGAACTTGGTAGTCTAGAGCTGTGTTCCACAAGGTCATGGCTTGTCTGCAGAGGGGGTAGGAGTGTGTTCCCCATTGCTCGTTTATGTACCACATAACGTGGTGTTGTCTGTCTTTAGTAGTAGATGTCCTGGATGCAACAGGTCCTTGAAAGCTATAAGTGCATTTTGTACAGCTAGCATCTCTTTTTGATTGATGTGAAGATGGCTTTGCTCTGTGGGCCACTCACCCTGAATACATTTTCCTGCCATGTGTGCTCCCCAGGCGTAATCTGATGCATCTGTTGTCAGTGTTTGCCTGGCTGTGGGTTGAGTAAAAGGCTGTCCCTTGTTGAGGTGACAAACTTGAGCCCACCATCGAAACTCCTGTTGAAGGCAAGGAATTAGTGGTATAACTGTTTCCAAACTTTGACAGTGTTGAGACCATACACTCTTTAGGTACCCTTGTAGTTTCCACATATGCAGTCTGGCATATGGAATTAGTAGTATGCAAGATGCCATGTAGCCCATGGCCTACAGAACTGTTCGTACAGGGAGTTGGGTCTTTGTTGCCATCAATTGAAAATACTGAGTCAGTTGTCCTTGCTTGTCTGGCGTGAGATAAGCCATCTGGGCCGCTGTGTTCAAGCTGGCACCCAGGAATATTATCTGTTGTGAGGGCACTAGTTTTGATTTCTTTTCGTTTACTGTGTACCCCAGGTAACTTAACTTTTTTACGAACGCCAGATGCTTCAGAAGAATGCCCTTTCTCTCTGCTTGAATCAGGCAGTCGTCCAGGTATGGATAAATTTGAAATCCTTTTTGCCTGCAAAATGCAATTACTGGTGCCAGGCACTTTGTGAAGACCATGGGCGCAGTAGATAAGCCAAAGGGCAGTGCAGAGAATTGATAGTGCATTGAACCAGCTAGAAATCTGAGGTATCTTCTGAAGTTTTGTCTGATAGGGACATGCAGGTATGCCTCCTTGAGGTCCAAAGTCACGAGCCAAGCTTTCTTGCCCAGCATGGGAAGAAGCTGCTGTAGTGTCAACATTTTGAATTTCGGAACATCCAGGTAAGTGTTCAGAGAAGAAAGATCCAGAATGGGCCTCCAGGCTTTGTCCTTTCTGGGAACCAGAAAGAGTCTTGAATAAAATCCTTGTCCTTGCTCCTGTTGTGGTACCTTTTGAATAGCTCTCATGTCCATGAGTGCTATAATTTGTTTTTAAGCCTCTAACCATTGATTTGGTGGCAGATTTGGCATTCCTTGTAACCTTGGCAAAGTGTGAAAGTGGAACCTGTGACCTTGAGATACACTGTTGAAAACCGATTTGTCTTTGGTGATGCAATGCCAATTGCGATAGAAAAGTGCCAGTTTTCCTCCTAAGGGGGCTGCCATGAGAGCTGTTTGGCAGCTGTAGTGGGAAGTCATTGAGGCTGCTTTTTATAAGGTTGTGGCCCGTCTTCCCCTTCTTTCTGGCCTGGTGTACCCCACTGTCGAGGCCTGTAAGGACCTTGTGCTTGACCTCTACCTCTTGGACGTCTCCATCTTCTTTAATACCGCCTCTGCCTCAACTCCAAACACATCCTGCTGCAAAGGTGCATCCAATAATTTTGCCTTAACATGATCTGGTAACGCATGTTCTTTTAACCAAGCATGCCTTCCAATGACAGAGCCTGTAACTGCTGCTTTACAGGCGGACTCTAAGGAATCAAACCCACATTGCAAAGTATGTGTTCCCACTTGTTCAGCTGCATGCAATAAATACTGCATTTCTTTAAAATTAGGAGGATCTGCATCTGGAAGCATCTTTTGTTTCAACTGAGACATCAAAAATTGCTGATATTTTAGCATGTGAAACTGGCAATTTAAGGCTCTCATTGCTAGAGTTGCAGACGTATATACTTTCTTTCCCCATCTGTCTAATGCTCTGGAATCTCTGTCAGAGGGAACTGAGTTTTTTGCTGATGAAGCCTTAATCCCTTTGGGTCCCTGAGAAATAGTTTCAGGGTCAGCAACAGGGCTTTTATACAGAAATTTGAGAGAGTCAGGGACTCTAATATCTACCTGGCGGAAGAGCAAGGGGTCTGTGTTGAGGCAATAAAAGTCTCTGAGCCTTTTCTTGGATTCTGACTAATCCTGGCCCTCCCAATGGAAATGCTCCCTCAGTTTATGTAAGGTCTCCCCAAAGGAGTAGTCCTCAGATGGAGAGACTGATGGAAATGATTCCTCAGCATCAGAATCCTCATAGGTTCATAGGTTTATACTAGGCTATCTGCCCTAAGGCATTTATAAGCCTAGCCCAAATTTTTGTGGCTTACGCCACCCCTTATATGAAAAACTACTGTGCCCATTAGTTTGTTGTGCCTCTGTCCAGCAGTGACACAGAGATGATTCCCGGGGTAAACCTACGATCTCCCATCCACAGGTCTAGATTTCTCTTGAACAGAGTCAGCGAGGTGCTCTGCCTCACATGGACCGGGATTTTATTCCACAGCATAGGGAGTCTCTGAGTGATAAATCTATCACTCCAGCACGTCCTATTTATATCCGTGCTAAGGTTTAAGTCGCTTGCTCTAGCGGTTTTGGTGGATTTGGATTTTTTGAGGTGGAGCATGTCCATTAATTCGGGTTGGACATGGCCTTGTATGTCAGGCACATGTCACCTCTGAGCAGACGGTATGCGCCTGAATAGAGCTGGAGTTTCTTCAATCTGGCAGCATATGACAGATTTTGGAGTCCCTTTATCCTTTTGGTGAGGAACTTTTGGGGTCTCTCCAATTGCTGCAGAAGTCGGGTGAGATACATCCCGAATGGGGCATTGTACTCGATCATTGGTCTGATAAGTGAAGAGTACAGGGGAACAATGACCTCACTAGATCTGGATGTGAATCCCTTCATGATCAGGTGGGCAATGTAGAAGGTCTTTCTAACCACTTTAGCAATGTGAGTGTCAAAAGAAAGGCCACTGTCAACCTGGGTCCCCAGGTCCCTGATAACCTCTACTGTGCTTAGTGGATTGCCACCTATATGGTAGCTTGGGGTTACCTTGTTTTTCCCGAAGGGTATGACTATACATTTTTGGCGTTTAACTTCAGGCCATGGCTCTGGCACCAGCTATCTGTTTCCGTGAGTCCCTTCTGAAGGATATCCGTGTCCGATGCACTTTCCACTATGGCGCGCAGTTTGCAGTCATCTGCTAACTTTGTCAGGCAAAATTCCTCCATGGTGGCCTGCACTTCTGTGGAGTAGATGCCAAACAAAAGGTGGCCAAGGACAGCCCTGTGGGACACCACTTGTGACCAGCTTGGAGTCTGACACAGCGCCAGCAACTCTAACCCTGTGGGTTC
This sequence comes from Protopterus annectens, assembly GCF_019279795.1. NCBI lineage: Eukaryota > Metazoa > Chordata > Ceratodontiformes > Protopteridae > Protopterus > Protopterus annectens. The sequence goes on from NC_056735.1 coordinate 368,128,498, forward strand.
TGTCCTTAAGCCAGTTTGCAACCCATCTTGTGACATATGGGTTTACATTTAAGCTGGTAAGTTCTTCTACAATACCAGTGGGGTATTGTGTCGAAAGCCTTTGCAAGGTCAAGGTAGGCTGTATGGACTGCCTTTCCCTCCTCAATGGCCTTGGTGACTGTTTCGAAGAAGTCGACCAAGTTCAAAATGCATGATCTTCCCTTGACAAAGACAAACTGGGTCGGGTCCAATGTCTGCAAGTCCCCTATATCTTTGTTTATGAGCTCCATTATGATCCTCTCCATAGCTTTGCAGACTAGACTTGTTAAGCTTATGGGGCGGTAATTACCAGGGTCCGTAGAGGCGCCGCCTTTGTGGAGTGGGACAACAGTTGCCGTACGCCACTCCTTGGGCACGCATCCTGTGGTAAGGCTGAGATTAAACAGCTGCCTTATGTGCGGGTTTAATTCCTCATTTAGCTCGTGTAGCACACAGCCGGGGACACCATCCGGTCCCATTGATGCTGTGTTTTTAGCTTTAGAGAGAGCAGCTTTCACCTGCGTATTTGAGATGTCCGGGAGGCTACACTCGGCTGGGATAGTTATCTCTCCTTTAGGGGGGTGAAGTTTGCACTGAACCTGTCTGCCAGTATGTTGGCAATGTCTGTGGGTTCAGTGATTTTTGTATCATTTTGGACTAATTCTGAGCATATCTGGGAGTTTCCACCCAGGTTCCTAACATAGTTGAAAAAGGCCTTATGATTGTCCTTTGAATCCATGGCAATTTTTCTCTCAAAATTGGCCTTAGTTGATTTTATGAGTGCTCGTATTTTTACTAATAATGATCAGGGGTGACTTCCCTTTTATGGATTTTGTTCTATCATGTAATAGCTTTCTCCTCTTATTGTAAAGTTTGTTAATGGCTGGGGTCCACCAGACTGGGCGTTTGCCCTTTGTGGAAAGAGTCTTGGTTTTATTTGGGATTGCCTGATCCATGCAGTCCTGGAGGTGTTCATAGAAGGCATTTGTAAGGGCTTCCGCAGCTTGGGTTGTGGTTTCCACTGGCTCAGGGGCCTTGAAGGATACCACACCAGTCTTGAATAGTGTGAAGTTTGCTTTAGAAGTTCTTCACTATGGTCTTTTTGTTTGGGGTGGGGGATGTGGATTTCCAGTGAGATTAGTTTATGATCAGATCTCACCAATGAGGGATATACTTCCGGTGTGGAGCATTTTGTCCCCATGTTCGTGACAATGAGATCTAGTATATTTTCTCCTCTCGTGGGAACAGTGACTAGCTGTTCCATGGCATTTGAATTTATGAACTCCAGGAACTGTTGGGCTAGAAAGTTAGGGCTTGAGTAATGTTCCCAGTCTATATTCGGGTAGTTGAAGTCACCCAATATGATGGTGTTTGGAGATACATTTATACCCTCCAGTGTCTTCAGGAAGGCTGTGTGGGGTTCCTGAGTTTGAGAGGGTGGCCTGTAGCATGCTACAATTTGTAGAGCAATTTTGCCTATGGTTAGTTGCACCTGGATGGTTTCGAAGCTTAGTGCGTTGCCACCAACCTGGAGGTGTGTATCCTTTATGAATATGGATACACCCCTCCTTTTGTGGTGTGGTCCGGTTTTGGGGCGGAGCATGATATGAGGTAAAACCTAATAGTGCCGGGTGCTCTCAGGAGCCTTGAACCAGGTTTCAGTTACAGCACAGACATCGATGTTCTCCATACTGAGAAGGGCCTCGAGTGCATTTTGAGATTTAGACTTCTGGCATTGAGCAGCATTACCCTCAGTTTCTTCCCATTTTTGTTTTCTAGGGTGGTAGGTTTAGAATTTGAACCTTGCCTAAAAAGGCACTATGGGGTGGCAAGAGCCTTAGCCAATATCCGGAATCCCAGGGGTGACAGGTGCAAGCCGTCCCTTACGAAGCAGCATGGCTTGTCAAGCATGTCATCCCAGGCAGACAGACACTGGATCCCCTTTGAATGACACCAGACATTAAGCCAATTGTTAAAGCTGATCATCTTGTCTCTATATTGTGGCATCATTCTTGGTGAAGGAAGGATACTGCTCAGGGTTAGGGTCATACCTGCCTGGGCTACATAATCAGAGAGCTCCTCTATGTCTCTTTTCATGTAGTCCAGGGAGGTACGTCTCAGGTCGTTCACACCAGCATGGACAATGACTGTGTCATATTTGTACTTGCCGTGGAGTGACCAGAGTGCTTGTGTTATGTGGCGGATTCTAGCAGCACCAGATAGGCAGCTTACTGTGACCCTCTCCTTGTTCAGCCTGGTGAGTGGGACGTCAGTGTGTCTGACTATGGAGTCACCTATGACAAGTATGTTTGGTGTTGTATTTGGCCTTAAGGGCTGTGACTGCTTTGCACACTGCTTTTGTGGTTTATGTGTTGCTTGTGGGGTGTCTTGAGGTAGCAGTTGTTTGGGTGTCTGCTTTGGAGGCCTCTGCTGTTTAGGTAAATTTTTACTCAGAGCCTCCGAGTATGTCTTTGTGTGTTTATGTGTTTGATTCAGTGGAGTGGTAGCATTATGTGAGGCTGGTGTGTGTGTAGTTGCCTTCTCCTCCTGTCTGGTCTTGCCAGTCCTGAGTTGAGAGAGCTCAGCCTCCAGTTTGGCTAAATAGCTGAATCTCTCGCAAGTATTTGTGTTATGTGGGAGGAGGAGAGGGTTGTCTGTGTACATGAGGCAGTTATAACATTGCCTCAAGATTCCCAGGTAAAGGGGTAAGAAATATCCTAGGTCTGAGGATGAATCTGAAGAAATGGACACCTGGTCAGAAGATTCATAGTCTGCATCCTGTCTGGGCCTTTTATCAGGAGGGGGATGGGACCCCCTGATCAGGGTGATTAGGTCTTCGGCCATTTTGAGCATTTGTTTCTTAGGCATGGAAGCCTGTCCTGGAGAATGCTGCATCTGTTTCTTTGTTTTTAAGAGGGCCTTAGACTTACAGGGTTTAATGGTTGACTGGGTAGGTCTGAAGACACCCTCTGAGGCTGTGGATTGCTCAGCTACTTAGTTTCCCTCAGAAGGGTTAGTTTCGGTAGGCTGAGAACAGAGCGTCCGAAGGCCCAGCCAGCTCCACGTGGGAGTCGGAGGCGGTCTGTGGTAGTGGTCGTCAGGGGCTGCGTAGGCGCCTCGCTGAAAACCAGAGAACCAGCGACCGGCCTAGAAGAGGCCTCGTCATCAGTTTTGGGCCTCGGATGCCTGTCCTTGTCTTTGCGCTTTTTACGTAATCCTGTCGTCGGAAGTTCCGACGGCATGGTGTAATTGAATTTTCTGCCAAAATAATGTCGGGCAAAATCAAACAGACGTTTAATAGTACGCTTGTTAAACCTAGCACAAAACAGACAACCAGTGACGTTGTGGTCTGGGCCTAGGCATGGAATACAATAGGAGTGGAAACCCTTATGAGGTATTTGCTTCCCACAAGAAATACAGTTATCAACTTTTACTGACATCGGTCTGAGGCAAGAAAAAGTTTCCCCAATGGGGTACTTAGCTTTGTAGATTTCGGTGCTGGATTCGGAATGAAAATCTCAGGAGTCGGCCGACAGGCACTTGCGAACTGCTTCTGCTTCGGGCACCACGCGGGACCACTGTATTGCAATTGTCCACTGAAGGGTCTGTATATGAAAAAGCGCCAAGGGCAAGAGATTGATCATGGCCTCCATGAACCCCAATGCCCATAATACTACTGCTGTCTGGGACGGAGTTTGAAGAATGCAAAACACATGTATAGCTTCAGACAGCATATTCTGTCTGTAGTAAGAAACACTCTGGTTTGAATTGTGTCTAATCGTGCCCCAATAAAGTCTGTTTGGACAGGGGTCAGAGATTTGTTGAGATTGATGGTAATGTCTAACCTCTGGGCTAGGAGAAGAGGAATCCCTCGCTTGACAAAGTTAATGCTTGGAAGGGGCAGGAAGGAGCCAATCGTCCAGGTAAGGAAATACCTGGAATGCACTGGAGTCTCAGATGAGCCGCTACTATTGGCATCACTTTGGTAAGCACCATGGGGCCTGTGGTGAGAACAAAGGGGAGTGCTCTGAACTAATGACTGGCTCCTAACAGGAAGCGGAGAAACGTCCAAGAGCATCTGTCCATCTTGATATGATAGTACACATCCTGGAGGTCAATCAAGCGCATCCAATTGTTCTCCTGCAGGAAGGGCAGCATAGACTAAAGGGTGACCATCTGGTATTTCATCTTGGTCACAAACAGGTTCAAGGTACATCGATCCATAATTGGCCTTGGGTCTCCTGTCTTCGGCATTAAAATCAACCTAGAATAAAAGCCTAATCCGGACTGGTCTTGGGGGACATGCTGGATGACCCATTTTTCTAGCGGCTTTGCAGTTTCTAGTACTGCATCATCCCTGTGCACAGACGGAACATCCGGAAACTGTTTCGGCAATGGAGGTGGCTCAAGGAATGGGATTAGATCGCCTCTGGATAGAATTTGAAACACCCAACTATCTTTTGTGATGGACTCCCACTCCATTAGGCGTAGCGATAGACTGCCTCTGACCAGCTCCAAAGAAAAGCAGTCTGGCAAGCCTTCAGGGCTGCTGCACGGGTCTGTCCGAGAAAGTTCTTAAACCTGCAAATTCTTGGACCCCCCTCTGCCTCTAGGGCAACATCTATCATATCCCCCTCTGCCCCTGGGGAAGGAGAGTTCTGAGCGTCTCGGGGAAAGTCAGACCTCTGGAACCAAATCTTGGTCCCTTGCGGATTTCATAGAAAAGGATAGTTGAGGAGCGGATCACAATGGCAGGCAGTCTTCCTGTCCTCCTCACTCTGAACTAAAGTCTCATGTACTGACTTTCCAAACAGGGAAAAACAGTCATACAGGGCATTGGTGAATGACGTCTTAAAAAGGTTCCAACAACTGACAGAGCCGGAGACAGGCGCGACATCTGATAACGCTTGTACCAGCTGCTCTTGTGGCTCCCTCAGTAGCATGGGAGAGGAGACGCATAGAAGTGTTCACAACTGACTGAGTGGTTATACAAGTGGAATACTTCTTATCCTCTGCCATGGACTCAGGAGTCGGCTCAGCTATCTCCTTCACTAGGTCTCGCTGCAGCAGAATCATATGTGCCATGTAATTAAGCGCTTGTACAGAAAAAGTCACTGAAGCGTACACCCACTTCCCAAAATGGTCCATTGCCCTTGACTCTGTCTGGAGGATGAACCGTAGAGTTCTCCTCTGCAAGTTCTTTCCTAGTGGAAGCTGTCACCACCATCGCATCAACTGGGGACCCTTTATTCCACTGTGACCCATCTGAAGGGGGGATCAAAACATTATCCTGGCGTTTGGGGATGGGCTCCACAATGTCCAGTTCCTTCCACGCGAAAGATGTTATCAGGTCCACTAAAGTACCTGCGGGGCGGGACACCCAGGAAGTAGAGGGTTCTGTGACAAATGCCTAGAGGAACACCGATTCACCCAAGGTATGTTTCTGGGTAAACCACCCCCCTTGCTGGTGGAGTTCCTGATGTCTCCAAAAGAGACATCCTCAGAGCGTGACCGGGGGGAACCACCCCCTTCCTCCAAATTGGTGTATTCAGTGAGAGACTCCGGTGGAGAGTCTAAGTGCTTCATTTTGCACATACGTTTGCGATGGATCTCGTCAGTGGGAATCTCTGGGGAGACCACGCCAACATCTTGCTGCTCCCAAGTGGAAGCTTCTTGAGGCAAAGTGGAAGAAGGGTGTCCCCGAGATGGCAGGATGGCCAAAACTATATCAGAAACGGACGTAGTGGGGGCAGAGTCAGAGGACGAGATGGTCAAGGGTCTCGAAGAAATTGAGAGAACCCTCTCCACCACACCAAAAGCCGAAGGGGAAAGGACCATAGGAGATGTCACCCTCTGACCCAATGGGGGCATCAGTGCAGAGCCTCCAGCCGCAGAGATAGAGAGGAAGGTTGCGCTCTGACACACACTGAGCTGACACCAACCCCTCAGATATAACACAGAGATGACTCCTCCGAGAGCTTATCGGATCTGAGCCAGGAGGATCAGACCTGCTTAAGTTCAGAGCCGGTGTTGAGGTACAAGTTACTGTCAACGCCGACCCCTCAACACGTAGTCCTCTGATCCAAACCCGAAAGCCAGATCGGAGCAGGAGTAAACGGGGTGAAAAAGGAATGAGTGCTCCCACCCCAAAGGGATAAGTGGCAAGCAAGACTCCTATCTGTATCCGAGTGCAAATGAACTTCCGCATCATCCTATAAATCTCCGCTTCATTAAGGCTCCGGGTGGAGTGGGAGGAGAATGTGACTGAGTCAACCTCACTTTAGGTGGGAGGGCCGGCTGGAGCCGAGCGATCTGGAGATAGTTTCCTCTGCCTATTTTTTTTCAGCAGACTTGTCCCTATTCCAGGGCCTCTTGGAGGGAGTTTCAGACCCAGAGGTCAGGGTTGTGGCAGGAGCAGAAGCTAGAGGCACAGGGACTTGAGTCCCCAAAGAGGGAAGAAGGCCCTTGACTATTAATTTGTACCTCCTGTCATTAAATGCCCGGGGATTAAACACAGCACAGATAGAACAGGAGGTCTGGAGATGAGCTGCCCCTAAGCACACTACGTACAGAGTGTGGCCAATGGCTGGGGACAGCTTATGGCCACACACTATACACTTTCTGAACCCTGGCTTGGGAGTGT